>NW_026634242.1:118672-123151 GCF_024868665.1 Triplophysa rosa
AAATCGGATTTCGGACACAAAGATTTTTTCTGTTTTTGAGAGAATAAAGCACATTTTCTCTCACCACCAAACGTCTAAAATACTTTGTTTTTAATAGAAAGATGACGTGGACATGAACATGTTTGCATTCAATTTAAATGCAGAATCACTTCAAAGCGGTTTTACTGGTTTAGTGATCTGCCCCAAATCATTTTTTAAGAAGCAACAATAAACAAAAAAGTAAACATTTTGTTGATTCAGTAGATATCAAATATGCATAGAAAAGTGGCGATATCAGCGCTCAATATACAGTCATCCATTAAGAATTCTATTCAGCAGTCAGTGTGCTCATATCAAAAACTGACATCTTCATTCTTTACAAACTATTGAAATACTGTGTGCTTTATTCACAATAAAACATGTGTGTGTAGTGCAATGTGAAACATTTACTGTTTATCTTCAGTTTCTCTCAGTATTCCTCTTTGATGGAAGGGGATATATGATTGTCTGTCAATAGAGTGTTGTTGGTGCTGGTAACCATGGCGACGCTGCTGTGGACGGATGCGCCGGACGTCTGCTGAACCTGCTGCAGTCGCTTCTTGTTCATCTTTCTCTCTTTAGCTCGTCTGTTCTGGAACCAAATCTTCACCTGTGAAAGCGCGAGTCAACATTATTCACCTGTACAGCCCATAAGAGAGCAGAGAAACTCATTCAAACGAGGTCACATATCACCTCCGAATCACATACAAGACAAAGAGAAGAAAATGGAAGCGATTTTTAAGGGACAAAAATAAGAATTATTTGAGGGTGACATTCCTAACAGATTTCATGATGTGATGATCGTCTGAACATTACAGCTCTCGACCCACCTGTCGTTCTGATAGGCAGAGAGCCACAGCAAGCTCCGCCTTCCTTCTGATGGTGATGTAGCGACTGAAATGAAATTCTTTCTCCAGCTCCAGACGCTGTACGTCACTGTACACCACTCTGTATTTGTCCTTCGTCCGGGTCTTCGCACCTGCCATTCCACCTGCCATGCCTGAGGATTCAAATATGAAAGATTTCCCAGAGATTGTAGACCTGCACGTCAGGCACCGAACATTATGATATGGCAAAATATTTTGGAAATCTCTCCAATAAAACACTTCTGACGTCTGAATTTTTCTCCACCCAAACAGCCATGCTGCATGGAGTTATATTGTGCAGCTGAAACATAATATCATTTCCATCCTTTTGATTTTTGTGTTCTATCCACGTCTGGAAACACATGATGAGTTTTATTTAAGTGTCAAGAAGGAAGGATATCAATTAAGATCTCAGTTCCTGTTTTTATGATCTGTGTCAGCATCCTAAACCAGTGAAATCTATGAGATGTTCATGCTGAAAAACCCCTCTGCGTGTGTGTGTGAAACCACTCTAATACTCCTCCATCAGTTTTAGTTCCTCTTCTGATGTTCAGTGTGGATAAATTCACCACATCTGTTACACACAAAGTTCACAACACTCTTAAATCATCTTACGATCGTGTGCAACCACCTTTCACCATCAGACACATTTCTCAACACACAGGACACTCTTCTCACAGTTACTAAGGTCAGCCTCACACGGCCGAGAATTTCACATTGAAAATGAGCTAAAACATCCTACAGGTGTAAAAGCGGTGACGCTTATGATGTTGTTTTCTTCTGCTTTCCTTCCCTTTCTACAGAAACACTGTTCACATGATCACAACGGCTGTAAGATAAAATCAATCCTACTTTTCCTACATTTTAATAATTCAACATATTAAAACTAGAGATTCTGTCATTAATCTTCTACATGTACAGTATATGTCTGTCTGTCTGTGTGTTTGTGAGTCTGGGTTTATATCTATCCACACTGAAGATGATTCAACACAACACAACACAACACCTCGCACACCCTCAACAAACATCATTTAGATGTTTAATAATTAGTTTCCATCATGAGGACACCTGACTGACCCACACAGTGTAGGTGCGTAAAACCTGTATGTTGGTATAGAAATGTATGTATAGAAACCTACACACACAAGCGCACACACACACACAGACACACACACACACACACACACACACACACNNNCAAGCATGCACGCACACACGCACGCACGCACAGGCAACCCACATCCCACACACAACCACACACACAACTACGCTACACACGCACACGCAGACACGCACTAACAACAAAACCACGCACACCACGCACCACACGCACTACACCACACCACAACACACACATGTCTGGTGTTAACTATACTCCGTGGGGACAGTCCATAGGCGTATGTTTTTTATACTGTACAAACTGTATATTCTATCCCCTATCCCTAACCCTATCCCTAAACCTAAAGATCATAGAACACTTTTTGCATTTTTAGATGTTTTAAAAATATTGTTCTGTACAATTTATAAGCTTTTGTGCCCGTGAGGACCTCAATTTTGGTCCCCACAGTGACACGAGTCCCCATGTGTTGGTGTGTATTCAGGTTTAGGTCCCCACCGGGATATACAAACATGAACACACACACACACACACACACGCACGCACGCACACACACACACATGTTACCTTGTGTTTCCATCTTTTATGTCGACATTCCATAGACATAATGGTTTTCATACAGTACAAATGATATATTCTATACCCTAAAGCAAACCATCACAGAAAACTTTCTGCTATTTTAGATTTTCAAAAAAGGTCATTCTGCATGATTTATAAGTTTGTTCCCCTTATGTGGACCAAAAAATGTCCCCACAAGGACAAGGATTTTTGTCCCCATACCGGAGGGTTTACCAGGTCCACACACACACACACACACACACACACACGCACGAACGCACGCACGCACACACACACACACGCGCGCATACACACACACACACACACACACACACACACACACACAGTGTTATCAGTGGTGTAATGTCCTCCCACAGTGCACACAGTAGGGTGCGGCCCGGCCTCAGACTCGCTGGCTTCTGCTCTTATTAGCTTTTCAGAAAATCTTTCACTTTGTCGACAGTCTCGTGTGTTTAGACACGTCGATGAATAATCGAGCTGCTAATATTGAGCAACAGAACTCCATCCTGACATTGACTCACTGACGGCACACGTCTGTCATTACGGCGCCATGACGCTTTATCTTTCTTTCAATGAAGATATTTCCCTCTGTGACATCAGCGATACATCATGACATCACACAATCTGAGATTATTTCTCCAGTAATGACCGGAGACTCCTACTTGAGCTAACAAAAACTGAAGTGAGTGTAGAAGTGTGTTAGTTGAGTTCTCTGTTAAATGGATGACTGATTTTACTGTCATTTATCTCCTCACACCGGTTACAAGAGGGCAAACATTGTGAGTAAATTCAGTAAATCAAAGTTTACAGTGTTAAACCTCATTACAACACACACACACACGCACAGTCATGTGATGTGTTGTGATAAACACAACCATCAATCTGTCAATCATGTCCAATACTTCAG
Source organism: Triplophysa rosa (assembly GCF_024868665.1). Classification (NCBI taxonomy): domain Eukaryota; kingdom Metazoa; phylum Chordata; class Actinopteri; order Cypriniformes; family Nemacheilidae; genus Triplophysa; species Triplophysa rosa. The sequence goes on from NW_026634242.1 coordinate 122,160, forward strand.
TGAATCTTCAGAAAACATTTCAAAGCATCGCGCTCCTGACAGAAACACTGTTCTCTGAATGTATAAACCCCACCACATTCAAGCTTCATTCATTCCCAGAATACACTGTGACAACAACATCTGTCAAATCTCCAAACTAAGAATACAAATGTGCAAAGAGCAGAGAGAATGTAAAGAGAATCAAACATGTTCATGTCACTGCTGACCACTAGAGGACAGCACTGAACTACACTTGCTTTTATTTGTTATGAACAAATCTCATGATGAAATATGTTTACTGTATTCATGTAGCAGATGCTTTTATCCAAACAACTTACAAATGAGGACGGATTTAACATTAGTGTGTCTGTGTGTGTTTTCTTAACTCGACGTGCACTGTAAAGAACAGTGTTAGGCTATATAGATTTCTCTCTCTCTCCCTCTCTCTGCTATAGTTTCATCTTTATTTGTTTTTGTCATATGATGTAAAATTCTCTATATGGATGATATCAGAAGGTTTGTACAGTCAAACATGACGGACACATTTGCATCTTGACTGACGGTGTTAGACAGTCATCCTTTGAGAACTGAAGACTAAACAAATGAACTTCATTTCTGGACGATCTAAGAAACGGAACGGTTTCCTCAGACTGGAGTTTAATATTATCTGAGGTTATGAGCTGCTGTTTCTTCTTCTGTTTTCAGCTTGTTTCTGTTTTTGATTTATTGTTAAATGTCTGAGATGAATTAATAATGACAAAGCTACGTTGTAGAAGCACAGAACATTAAGCTGAAACAGACATCAAAGGCCAAGAACGAACAAACAGCCACAAAACTAAAGCAGAAAGGAAAATGTTTTGTCACAAAGACGAAGCCTGTAAATGAAATGCACACGTCTGTATGAAAATCTCGTTCTCACAGAATTCACAACGGTTTGTTCTGAATTAATTTAATTCCGCGCACACACACACACGCGCGCACGCACGCACGCACGCACGCACACACACACACAC
>NW_026634243.1:1104-53504 GCF_024868665.1 Triplophysa rosa
CATGTTCTCCTATTTTCACATCCCCTTGAATGATGCCCAGTCTGCAGACATCCGAAACAAAGTTTCTCTTTGCGCACAAACTCGACGCGATCCTTCAATGTTTTCTCGCCAAACCTTTTACACTTGGCTAAGTCATGTCCTGGTCCTTTGCAAAAGGGACATGACGAGGTGCTGCCTTGTGTTGTGTTTGTGTACAGCATCTTTGCTTGAATGGGTTGGTTTCGCAAATGCTTTGTTTTCGTGTTTTCTACACCTTTGAGTGCCTGTATCGAAGATATAGGATTGCAAGTGAGATCCGCTTCTTTAGACAGGTAGTCTACAAACTCTTTGAATTGTGGATAGTCAGCTCTTGTTTGTCTAGCTTCCATCACTTTACGGTTCCATCTGGAAACTAGCCAATCTGGCAGCTTCATCAGGATATTTTGGTTCTCATTACAATCATTGAGAATTTCCAAAGTCTTGAGGTGAGGCATTGCAGTTTCACAGCTCTTGAGGAAATCTGTAAACTCTCTAAGTTCACAACCATCTTTAGAGTTTATTTTTGGCCATCCATGTAGCTTGTCTCTGAAGGACTTCCCTATTATAAATGGGTCTCCGAATCTTTGTTCCAACAGCTGCCAGGCAGAGTCATATGCCGCTTCGGTACCTAGCAGAAAGAATCCCTCAACGGTTTTCTTCGCAGCACCACCCAAGTACTTTCGTAGATAATATAATTTTTCGTTCTTTGGAATATGTTTTCTGTCGATCAGTGTTTCGAATGACAGTTGCCAGTCCTTGAATTTCAAAGGATCTCCAATAAACAGTGCAGGCTCTGGGACTGGAAGACGGGTGGCACTCATAGCTTCTGCCAGTGCGTTAACCAGATCAGAGTTGTTGTGGAATTGTTGTGTAGGTGTTGAAACCGGTGGAACTTGTGATGACCATTGCAGAGTTTGGGTTCGGATTGGCTGAGATTGAAGAATGAATGGAGGACTTGAGGCATTGAGTGTTTGCATAGTAACTGGCTGAGGACTGACCAAGGGATTTGTGTTATTGTAAACTTGTTATTCTACTACATCAGTATCATACTGGTAATTGATTGACTCGAAATTTGTTTCCAATTGATCATATACTTTCACTCGCGCTTTCGCAGCATTCAACTTCTTAATTTCTTCCAAGCGGTCAAGCTTTCTGCACTTATCTTGTATTGCTTGTAGCCTAGCCAGGTCCTCAGATTCAAACTGCGCCAAACATTGCCTACTTTCAACCTCTAATCTTTGAAGTTCTGATATTTCCTTTTCCTGTTCCTCGAACACTGCCAAAACTTCTTGAGATGCAGCCGCTTCAGCCACAGCCTCATTTCTTTTCGCAGAGTGAGAGCTAGAGTGAGCTGAACTATATTTTGATCGGTGAGACATTGGTCTTGATACAGAGCTTGTGGAAGCTAAGATTGATCCTACATCAGGCCAAGGTTCTTTCTCCTCATCTGGTGCACATCCTTCAAGGTGTCTTCGTGCTCTTTGAATAATAAATTCCGAAAGTGATATGCAAGTGTCGACTCTGCGTCGCAGATCTGTTTCAGGAGTTTGCATTTGACGCAAGTTTTCATAGACAACCTTTACTTCAGAACAGGCGCTTTCTATGTTCTCAATAAGCTCAATTAATTCATCTCGGGAGGCATCATCAGACAATATTTCCTTGCCTATTTTCACATGAGACTTCCATTTCTCATAGGTGATTCTATAGCGCCGTTGTATAGCCTTTAATTTTTCTTCTTGGAGTTCTCTTCCCTTTTCCGTTAAGGTTCGGGTTCTCTCACTTCTTCGCAGCCTATCTACTTCTGCAGATTCAGTGTTTGTAACTCCAGGCTGATCAGGTGATTTAGCATTTTTGTGGCAAATCTCACTGTTTGTGTTGGACATTTTGAAGTTAGATTGGTGCATAAAGTAATGTATGGAATAGAATGTATGTTTGTAGTCACTAAGACTAAATTGTTTGTAAGGCTATGTGTAGATGGAACTAAAGTAGGCTTGAATGTGAATATACAGAAGACAAGATGAACTGTAAGACTTTGTGTACTTAGAATTTCTTAACACAGACTTAAATGTTGCATTCAACCCGTGTTAACCTCAATCCACCTTTAAGGAAAAATTAACTATTGTAAGTCACTTTGCACAATGTACAATACAACATTTAAACCTCAAAAGTAAACAGTTAAATACTCAGTGTTTCAATGTATAAACTGCTATTTTGTAAACCAGAAGACATTCACTTCCGTAAATTAACATAAATTGTCCTTTGGGTTTGCCTCAGAATATGTAAAATTATTGCTTTATCCCTTTAAACCTTATAACAAGTACCAGTGTATTAAATCATCATTTACTTCTAGGAATAGCACCGTGCACAAATGGTTATTAGACCTTGGTCTTATTGCAACATCCTTTTTCAAAGTCCAAAATCACTTCTCACGCCAATTTATCTTGATGCTTGAGGCAGAGCACTTAATGACTTCGACTTGAAATGTCGCACTTTCAACAGTCTATTCACCGTAGCTAGCGATAGCTATACCATCAATGAGATATGCGCCTTGCTTATCTGTTACGCTGGATCCTCATCACCTTCACCCGCGACGGTCTCGTCGTCTCTCCTACCCGCCTTGAGCAGACGAGTTCTTACTGTAGCTATTTCCCAACACCACAGACACAGGTAGTTCTTTAGAACGGGCGTTTATTCCTTTCCTTTGTAGCGTCTTTTCGTTATGCATTTACGCCGTAAGAACTGCAATGAACACATAAATGCATCTGCCGATAGTACAACATCATACAAACAGACGAAATACAAAATGACACATTGAGCATGTTGAATATACATAACAAATACCTCGTTGGCTGCTTGTTGTGAAAGAGAACTTTAGTCTGTTGTTTAGGTAGCAATAATAATCTTATACCGTCAATATTAGCAGAGCCTCACGAGGCATCCGCTCTCCCTCAGTCCATAACGCCAACTCTAAAGTTCGTCACTTCCGCTCAATGCAACACACTGTCGCGTCATGCATTTAAAGTAAACAACATAACAAAACATGTGGTTATAACATATTAATATTCGTATCATGAATGCATTAAATGAAATAGACAAATCATGAAATCATGAATAGATTGATTAGCAAATCATGAACAATTAATTATTAAACAAATCATATAATTATTAAACAGATTACACAGCAGCACTTACAACTACCTTGGAGCAGGCTGACCCAGGAGTAAATGCTTCTGCATCTGAACATTTGTTCCCAGGTCAGTTGGTTCCAGAGTCTGCGGCAAAACAACAAAATAAACGACAGAGTGACAACTATACAACAGAGGACTCATGGATGGATCACCCTAATCCTCCTCATCCTTATGCTACTAACATGTGGTGGAGATTTACTAATAATACAGTCAAGATGTATGCATCCAGAAACTGTTATGTTTGTGCTCAATTTCCTCATAGTACTGTTGGAGGAGACTGGTGGCCACATCAGGACCTAAATACAACATTTGAGATAGCTATGGTTGCAGTAGCAGCTGCCGCATTACAACAGACCAAGGAAGTTATGATGTCTCGAAAAATGGACACTTGGCAATCAACTGTTATCCCTAAAAGAATCTTTGCTCAGATAGCGACTGTTAAACATATACCTAGTCATCTCATCTGTTATGAGCGACCTTCAGGAGCTGCAGAAACTTCAGGAGAACACTTCTTGGGAAAATTACCAGAGAAAAAATGTTCAGATATCTACAAGCAAACAAATGCAACTATGAGGCAAAGTTGTATGTCATGTCTTCGAACAGCAGATCAAGTGAATCCTCGACCTGGCATTGCTACAACTACCCATGCAGCACCACAGCCACTTGTGGCCTACCAATATCTTCTGACTTCAGAGAAAGGATGAGCAAAATGTCCATTATGTTCAACTGTGCATGTTCCAGATCAACAAGGTACAGGTGTCGTTGAGGGACACTATTGGCTGTGTGGCTATCGTGTGTACTTATCCTTACCAAAGATGTGGACAGGACTTTGTGCTTTAGTCCAACTACATGGTGGTGCCATTATCTTACCACATCGATCAATGGAGAATCAACAACGGGCAAGAAAAGACCTAATCAACTTCATGAGAGAAAGCCCAGTGCCAAAGAATCATCACATATGGACTATTGCTGAGAAGCTTGTGGCTGCTTTCCTTCCAGCACTGGGAATGGAATCACTGATGGAAGAAGTGGAAATCACCAGATATGAGCTGTCTTCATTTATCAACACGACGAAAATCATGATGGAGGGAATCAGAGAGGAACTGCGAGGAATAAGACTAACTGCTCTCCAGAACCGGATGGTTTTGGATCAACTCACTGCAGCGCAAGGAGGTGTTTGTGTTATGGTAGGAGAGACTTGTTGTACCTACATACCAGACAATGACGCGGATGGACATCTTATCAAAAAAGGAATAGAGAATATTACATTGTTGTCTACAATGATCGCAAAGAATGAAGTGAACACAGACTCTTCCATTTGGAACTGGTTTAACAGCATATTCCCTAATCTGCATAACATATTGATATTGGCTGTTTGTATTCTATCACCAATTATGATATTGTTATGTTTTTGGCCTTGCATAATGCATGCATGTAAGAGAGTTATTCTATCTGGTCCTCATCATCAGATGATGGTCTATTCAGTCAGTGATGATCAACTCTTTGCAATTGATCAACTCTTTGCAGTTGAGTAAGAAAGGTTACTAAAATAATTGGTTAAAAGCAGGTGTTATCCGTGTTACGAGATGACCAAGATGGGTCAGTTGGATTTTTATCTTTTATAGCTTGCATACTTCCAATAAGTATTATCCTGGATATTGATTCATTTTGCTCATCCAGATATATTTTCTTTGTAGTAGATATTCCTCTTAAATTAGTAGACTTAATCATGTGTGGGACTCTTATGGAGCCCCAAAGGGGGGAATATATTGTGCATAATTCTGATCATTTTGTTGATTGTTGTATTTGCACATTGCACTTTTGGGCTCTGTTGTACATCCCACTTATAAGAAGTATTCATAGGAATGATATTACCATAGATGTGTTAATAATCAGACCAATGATTGAGTGTTACAAGTGAATATATGAAGATGATTTAATGATTTAATGATATAATCAGTATATTTAAGCACTGCTTGAGTGTTGTTTGATATTGTAATCATTTTAAACAAGTATAGAACAGATTTCAGCAATACAAAATTCAGTGATGTCTTTGAGGTCTGTTTGAGGCCTGACCTAGATAAAGTTCAGAAGGTTGAACATATAGTTCACTTCGTGGCCTGAAAACTGGTACCAACAGGAAAACTTATTTTTTAAAAACCAAGTAAAGGTCGACATTCCACCATTAGATACAAACCTTGTTGCCTAGAAAATAATAGTGGCAGACAAGAATGATTGGATAATAAAAAATAAAAGATAAAGGGAATTTACCTGATTGGTTGAGGAAAGAACCTCCTTTCCTAAGTTTCACTATAACTGTAGGCTGGAAAACACCAAGTTTTCAGATGACTTGGGACATCTCACTTTGTTTGGCCTGATCAAATAAAGTTAACTCCTAGACACCTGAACCTTCTTTGTCTGAGAGATTTTTTGAACTCCAAGATCGACTTTTACCACATCAATCTCAACCCACTCAACTTCTCCTACGGATCCATTTCTGTCAGGCTGAGGCCCGAACCCGGGTCGTTGGAGTAGCACTCCGACGTACTACCGCTGTACCACGGAAGATGTGTGAAATCCAGCAAACAGAAGCAGTCAGGTAGGAAAAATAATGGTGGTTTATTTTCCACAAAAAATGATATAATTTTTATAAAAAACAATCCAAAAGAGAACGTAAACGAAAGGTAATCCAAAAAGGCAAAATAATCCACAGAGAAGGTAAATAAAGGTAATCCACAAAGCAAGAAGGTCCTCGATACCAAAAACACAATGTAGCAAAAAGGTAATCCAAAAAAAAGCTTGAACTAGAGACAACAAACATATTACAATAACCAAGCGAAGAATGAGAGGACCAGAGCTTCTTAAATAGTCCAACATAAATGGGACACAGGTGTAGGCAATCATACTAATGACGGGTCTCGCAAGAGTCTAGAGATAGGACCCGATAGCGACCACTAGTGGTAGAGATTCAAGTCCAGAGCCAAAAACCCTCACAGGACCCCCTCCTCTAGGAACGGCTCCTGACGTTCCCACCAAGACGACCGGGGTTGAGAGCGTGGAATTCTCTAACCAGCTTGGGGACAAGGATGTCTTTGGCCGGAACCCAGGAGCACTCCTCAGGACCATAGCCCTCCCAATCCACTAGATACTGCCGAGAACCACGAACTCGGCGGGTATCCAGAATACGGCGGACTGTGTAGGCGGGCTGGCCGTCAATGATCCTGGGAGGAGGTCTACCTGGTGTGAGGAACGGAGAAGACAACACAGGTTTAAGTAGAGACATGTGAAATGTGGGATTAATTTTCAGAGACCTAGGTAAGTATAGCCTGTAAGAGACTGGGTTAACTTTCCTGGCGATTTTGAACGGACCGATGAACCTCTGAGATAGCTTGCGAGACTCCACCCTCAAGAGAATGTTCTTTGTGGAGAGCCACACTCTTTGGCCGGCACGTAGGGTAGGAGGTGGTCTGCGTCTGCGGTTGGCGTGCTGTTGATATTGCTGAGATGTTTTAAGGAGTTTGAGACGAGTCCTTTGCCACACCTGCCTGCAGTGTCTAACCCACTGTTGGGCGGAAGGAACATCCACATCTGCCTCTTGCTCGGGAAATAGAGGGGGAGAATACCCAAACAAACACTCAAAGGCGACATGTCAGTAGCAGAAGACTTCAATGTGTTGTGAGCATACTCTGCCCACACGACGAACTCAGACCATGAGGATGGATTTCTGGCTGCCATGCACCGGAGGGTGGTCTCGAGATCTTGATTGAGTCTCTCTGTTTGTCCGTTAGATTCCGGGTGGAACCCCGAGGACAGACTTGCGGTTGCTCCTAAGGACTGGCAGAAGGCTCGCCAGAAACGTGAAGAGAACTGGGGACCCCTATCCGAGACGATGTCTAGAGGAATGCCGAATACTCGAAAGACATGTTCCACAATAAGTTCGGCAGTCTCTTTGGCTGTGGGTAGCTTGGGTAGGGGAATGAACCGGGCGGCTTTGGAAAACCTATCCAATATAACCATTATAGTGGTTTTGCTGTGGGATGGGGGAAGACCAGTGATGAAGTCCATGGATAGGTGGAACCAGGGTCTGTGGGGTATGGGAAGGGGGTGCAATAATCCTTGGCGTAGGCGGTGAGGTACCTTGTTTCGGTTGCACGTAGGGCAGGCTTTGACATATGTGGTGACATCTTCCTTGATGGTTGGCCACCAGAACCGCCTCTAGAGGAACTCGAGAGTGCGCCCAATACCAGGGTGACAGATTAACTTCGAGGAGTGACCCCACTGCAATACTTGGGATCTGACAGTCTTGGGAACAAACAGACGGTTGGTGGGTCCTCCTCCTGGGTCTGGTTCTCAGGATTGTGCTTCCTTAATCTTATCGCCCAGATCCCACTTGATGGGAGCGATGATCTTAGCACTGGGAACGATAGGTTGTGTAGAATCCTCTTGAGGGGACTTGACATAGATACGGGACAGTGTATCTGGCTTCAAGTTCTTCGACCCAGGGAGATATGACAATGTGAAATGGAAGCGGTTAAAAAATAGAGACCACCAGGCTTGGCAAGGATTGAGTCGTTTAGCCTGTTGAATGTATTCGAGGTTCTTATAGTCAGTGAGTACTTGGAATGGATGTTTGGCGCTCTCAAGCCAATGCCTCCACTCCTCCAGTGCTAGTTTGACAGCTAGTAACTCCCTATCCCCTATGTGGTAATTCCCTTCAGTGTAACTTGCCGTCGTCTCCCCTCTGAGACAGCACCGCTCCAACTCCCATGTCCGAGGCGTCAACCTTCACAATAAAGGGTGTGTCAAGATTCGGGATGATTAGCACCGGGGCGGATGTAAACAGTCCTTTGAGGTGCTTGAATGCGGATTCGGCTGCAGGTCCCCAGCTGAACCTGCCTACCTTGTCCTTCGTGAGAGCCGATAGAGGAGCCACCACAATGCTGAAGTTCAGAATGAACTTCAATAAAAATTGTAAAAGCCAAGAAAACGTTGCACTTCTTTCACCGACGAAGGGGTAGGCCAGTCCGCAAAGGCTTGAACCTTCAAAGGATCCATCATCACCTGACCCGGCTGGATTATAAACCCTAAAAATGGCACTTTGGTGACGTGGAATTCACACTTCTCGGGTTTGACGTAGAGATGGTTGTCCAGCAGGCGTCTGAGAACCTTGTTGACATGGATCACATGCTCTTGCAGAGAACTCGAGAAAATGAGAATATCGTCCAGATAGATGAAAACAAACAGATTAAGCATGTCCCTGAGGACATCATTGATAAGACACTGAAAGACTGCGGGAGCATTAGTTAGGCCGAAGGGCATGACCCGGTATTCATAATGTCCAGTCGGGGTTTTGATTGCCGTTTTCCATTCATCCCCCTGCTTTATTCGTACAAGGTGGTATGCGTTGCGTAAATCAAGTTTAGTGAAAATGGACGCCTCTTGTAGGATCTCGAAAGCTGTGGTCATCAGAGGTAAGGGATAACGGTTTTTAACAGTGATCTTATTAAGTCCTCAGTAGTCAATACATGGCCGGAGGCCACCATCCTTCTTACCCACGAAAAATAATCCAGCTCCCGCCGGAGAGGTAGAGGGGCAGATTATACCAGCTGCTAGAGATTCCTTGATGTATTTGTCCATGGCCAGACGCTCGGGAGGTGACAGAGAACATATCCGACCCCTATGAGGACAGCTATCTGGGAGTAAGTCGATGGTGCAATCGTATGACCGTTGAGGTGATAGGGAAGAAGCTCTTCTCTTACAGAACACCGTTTTGAGGTGATGGTACTGGGACGGGACTCGAGAGAGGTCTAAGGGTTCTTGGGACCCAAGGACAGGTTCGGGAAGAGTCTGGGTCAAGCAAGCAGTCTGACACGTGGAACCCCAGCTGATAACTGCACCCGTGGTCCAGTCAAAGTGTGGACTGTGCTATTCAGCAAAGTGTGGACTGTGCAGTGATTCTCCCTGGGGCTAGCGGTCTGCCATCCAAGGGCAGTAACTGTAAGGGGCTCAGGAAGAGGTTCCGTGGGAATCTGAAGCCTTTCGGCCAGGGAAATGTCCATGAAATTCCCGGCTGCCCAGGAATCAATAAAAGCGTGAATTTGGTGCATGTGATTTTCCCAAGTGAGAGTGACAGGAAGGAAAAGTCCAGTGTTGGACGGTGGATCTGCACGTGTGACTCCCGTTACAGTCCTTCCTAGCCTGTGCGGGACTGGGAGTTTCCCGAGAGTTCGGGGCAAGTTGAGCGAAAGTGACCGTGTAAGCCGCAATAAAGGCAGCAATGTTCCCTCATGCGACGGTCTCGTTCCGAGTAAGATAGCCGGGTCCTCCCCAACTGCATGGGCTCTGGGGGTTCTTGAAAAACTGGGGATCTGGGAACATGAGTAACTCTGGTAGGTAGTCTAGGAAGGTGAACATGAACCTGGTCTCTCTCTCTCGCAGTCGGTTATCCAATTGTATGGCCTGGTTGATGAGTGTCTGGATATCCCTTGCTGGTTCTCGGAAGGCTAGATCGTTCTTGATCATCTCTGACAGTCCATTCAAGAAACAAACCCTCAGAGCCTCGTCATTCCAACCACTCCCTGCTGCTAGTGTCCGAAAGTGAATGACATATTCGGCAACGCTCTCACTGCCTTGTTGTAGCACCAGGAGCCTCCTAGACGCTAATCGACCACTGAGGGGGTGATCGAAGACTCGTTTGAACTCCTCCTCAAACTTTAAAAGGCTTGAACAACATGGCGCCTGTGCCTTCCACACCGACGTTGCCCAGGAAAGTGCCTTGCCCGAGAGGAGGGTGATGATATATGCGATCCTGGCCCGATCTGATGGAAATGAAGTTGGTTGTAGTTCAAAGGTGAGGGAACACTGGGTGATGAATTCGTCACAGGAACTAGGATCACCCGAGAAATGTTGCGGTGGAGGTAAGCGTGGTTCTGTTAGAGTCACAGTGCCTTGAGAGTCCGTTGAGGTGGTGGTTCCAGATGGAATAACTCCTGATGGTGTGGGTAGATGCTCGAAGATCTGACGAACAGACGCCAATAGCTCAGAGAGGATCTGCGAATGTTTGGTCATCACAGTCTCCTGCTGTGCAAGAGCTGTCTCATGACGTCGGACCATCGAGTCATGCTGAGCCACCGTAGCTAGCACTTCGTGTGAATCACCTGATGCTGGATTCATGATGTGGCTTGGTTATTCTGTCAGGCTGAGGCCCGAACCCGGGTCGTTGGAGTAGCACTCCGACGTACTACGGAAGATGTGTGAAATCCAGCAAACAGAACCAGTCAGGTAGGGAAAATAAGGGTAGTTTATTTTCCACAAAAAATTATTTAATCCTTATAAAAAACAATCCAAAAGAGAACGTAAACTAAAGGTAATTCAAAAAGGCAAAATAATCCACGGAGAAGGTAAGTAAAGGTAATCCACAAAGCAAGAAGGTCATCGATACCAAAAACACAATGTAGCAAAACGGTAATCCAAAAAAGAGCTTGTGCTAGGCTAGAGACAACAAACATATTAAAATAACCAAGCAAAGAATGAGAGGACCAGAGCTTCTTAAATAGACCAACATAAATGGGACACAGGTGTAGGCAATCATACTAATGACGGGTCTCGCAAGAGTCTAGAGATAGGACCCGATAGCGACCCCTAGTGGTAGGGATCCAAGTCCAGAGCCAAAAACCCTCACAATTTCTGATACAAAACGTTTTTTTATTTGTCCATTCTTTAGTGTAATGTGATGTTTCACATATAAAGAACACAATAGTTCTCTCATATACTTACAATAGATGTTTTGTGACGATAACATATTTCAATTATGTCTGATATTTAATAAGAAACACAGCTGGGCTGTATCCCCCGTTGTTAGCCAATGAAATGCTTAAAATGGTACATTTCCCCAGTTTAAACATTCATTGATATGATTTCCTGTTATATTGTGCACAAAATATAGCATGAGTGTATGAGATTAGCAAAACATTGCAACATTGCATTCCCAACTGCACAAAACTCTTATGACGCCACAGCTGTCCATGATTGGTAAGACTCCATGATGAAAACTATGACGTGTGTTTCATGTCACACCTTCAGTTCCAATATTACTAATTTATCATGTTTTTATAACTGCTAAAACTGTTAATGTAATCATGATATGGAAGACTGTGACATTTAATGAAATGAAAAAATTATTTTCATCTGCCATTTAAAAAGGCAATCACAGTATGTATGACCTTCACTACGGGAAGCAGCAAGGCTCCTTTATTTAACTTCGCCTGCAAGCGCAAATCTTGCTGATTGACCTGCACAGTGCTGCGCGAAGTAGAACACACCTACAATAATGTTGTAAATTGAGGCTCGTAAGTCGTAAACTTTTGGCAAGCAGGTGACCGGAGACTGCTCTCTGATTGGCTTGTATTAGGTTGTCCAGAAAGCTGCTCCCTGGACCCTCCCACTTTTGTTGATAGCGTATCAATATTGTATTAATCTTTTTGGCCTTGTGTGATTGGACAATTCTTGATCTTTCTCGACTAATCATTTTCTCCTGCAGAAACGTGTAGTCGATCCCGTAGTACGGTAGTTGTACTGGAAAATACGTCCTCGTAGAAGTAGAACCACCAAGTCTCAGGGTTTTGTTTGTGAAGGTACAGTTAAATTCTCTTTCATTTGTAGTTTACACCGGATCGACCCTGTTTATAACTTTGTCTTAATCAGACACGTCACAATGCCGCAAATGTTTATCCAATCCAGAGGTGGTTTATCGGCTAAACCGATGCATGCATGAATTCTTCTCCCCCTACACATAGCTTGCTTCAGACCGCGAAGGAGGACGGAAGAGGCGTGACAAGAAATTAAAGTTTAATGATTTTTTAAATGAAAAGTTTATTTATGCTGTTCTGTATGATTTGTTTTACTAATTTTCTGAATTGAGTTGAAATTTGAAAATTTTAATACGTTTATTACAAATAAAAAGTACTCAGTTTGAATTGTTTTCTTGGTTTGTTTAATTATGACAGCTTTTGTATGGTAAAAATGCAACATGGTCCTGTTGCACCAGTTTCCCCTTTTAATTTAATTAAAGTTGTTTGTGGGCCAAATCTGGTTTTCTGTGGTTTTCAGTGGTTGGGCCAGTCCTGGGCCCAGAACCCAGGCATGTACTTGGCCAGAACAAAGTACTTATATGGCCCACATCTGGGTCACAGACATGCATGCATTGACTGTTCTCTGAGCCAAGTCCGGGCCTCAATACATATATATATACTTGCAGTGTAGTCTGGGCCACATCTGGCCCACACCCCTTAGTTCTAGTCTGTTTACAGTGCTTGGGCCAAATCTGGCCCACATCCATTAGTTCTGTGGTTTACAGTGCGTGGGCCAAATCTGGGCCGAGGACCCAGGCGTATACTGGGCCAGAACGAAAACCCTGTGGGCCACACAATTTTTGCTACCTGGGTTTGTCTGGATTGAAGCATTGAATCAATCAGTGTGATGATTTTTTTGTGATTTATCTAGCCCTAAATTAAACTTATTCTATACGTTTGTTCATCTTATTTTGTAATGCAAAAAAACGTACTGAATGTATACACTCCACATTTAGGAAATTTAGTGCATCTCATTTTCCAGTTCACTCACCCCGCCACACGATGTCGGTCAATCCTCTCAAGCGTCTGCAAGAAAACCATCGAATAAATTACCACAGCAGAACTGGTATTTGTAGTTTTTATTCATCTAATTGTCTCTGGAGTTATCTGTTTGGATTTTAAATACCTTTGGATACATCCTAAATGCATGAAGTGGTCTCCTTACAGCCGCGATGAGGTTTATATATGTGAGAGTGCTAAATAACGGTTCGTTATCAGAACTGATCTGGAACTTTCTACACGCAGCCCCTCCCTCACCCATAATCCACCGCGCGCCGCTTCATACATTCTTCTCCACCGTGCAACATGTCTTTGATGGAGGGTCCGCTGAACGTGCTCGGCCAGAGAACGACCGGCGAGTCCGTTCGGACTCAAAACGGTAAGTCCGAATTCGGTTACACTCGCAAACGAAAACAAAGCGAGAGGAGCGAGAAACGGCTCGGGCGCCGCTATACTGTAGCGGAAGAGCTGAGGCCGGCGTCTCGCGCAGCACGTGCGGCTTGGCGCAGTTAAATTTAGACTGCGAACTGAATGTAAAGTTTGCGCTGTAATGTTTTACACATAGTATACGAATTATGTAGTGTAGTGTATATACAACGCACATTGTTACTGTTTGCAACTGGAGTGTTGGAGTTCAATAAACAATGCACGAGCCTGCTCAGCACAAAAGCAAGAAGTATTCATGTACTCCCGTGGTTCATCTGTTCATTTACAGTCATGGCCGCATCATCCATCGCAAACATCGTGAAGAGCTCTCTAGGACCCGTAGGACTCGACAAGATGCTGGTGGATGACATCGGAGTAAGTGCCAATGTGACGTCACGGCCTTTTAACGAATAGTTCATTCAAAAAATGAAAATTCTCTACTCTCGTGGTTATAATACTGTTTTCGGATGTGTTTTTTTTAGGATGTGACCATCACCAATGACGGTGCCACCATCCTGAAGCTCCTGGAGGTGGAGCACCCAGCAGCGAAGGTCCTCTGTGAACTGGCAGAGCTGCAGGATAAGGAAGTTGGAGATGGCACAACATCAGTGGTAAGATGTTTGATAGGTTGCTGCATGATGTGATTTATCAACATGAGCAAGAGAGTAAATGTTTGTTATAGAAGCGTTGTGTTTGCTGTGATGCTTTGTCTTCATAACATTGTTATGTATTTACTCTTGTCAAGTCAAAAACTTAAGGTGTGGTGGTTAAAGCTCAAAAGCTGCTGGTTCACGTCAGTAAGAAGCAAGCCTTGCGCCGTCATACCTTTTTGCCTAGTTTTTGGATTTTTGCAGGACAAGTAAACACAGGTTTTCCTTGGCCCATTATATTTTAATCTGCAGTCATTTACAGTTAGGGCCATAAATATTTGGACAGAGGCACATTTTTTGTTATTTTAACTGTGTATGAAAGTGTATTCGAGTTACAGTTTTATAATAGATATTGACTTAAAGTGCACACTCTCAGCTTTATTTAGAGTGTATTCACATCCTGGGGCCTCATTTATAACCGTTGCGTACGCACAAAACATGCCCTGAAAGAGGCGTACGCCACTTCCCACGCAAAAGATGGGATTTATAAAAACAAACTTGACAGAAAAATGTGCGCACCTGCACGCAAACTCTGACCCATGCGTACGCACATTCTGGAGACAAATGGTGAGTTAGTGAACTTAGATTGCAGAAACTAAGATTGATATAAACGCTTATAAGCATTATGCCTCGCACACATTTTATTTGACCTCATATACGTTAAAGATCCATATTATCACAAAGATTAAATCTGCAGAGTTATTTGCGCTTGAGTGATAATTGTTTCATGCACCTTCTTGTAAAATCCAACTTAAATCTTAAATAAAAATTCAATGTAAATATTTAATCAGCGCTGTCTCACCATCACACTATGAGCGCATGAGGAGGAGATGATCCGACTGAACAGGGACAGCATCAAATATGATAACTGCAGAACACAGGGTAAATAAATACTAAATATATTCTGGAAATACAGCCATTAAGCTCTCGCACAATCGTTTCTCTTTATGTTCTTGTTATCAGTCCTAACTATCATAACAAGACTGGAATGAAGAAACATTCGTCTTTTACAATGATGTCTTCAAATGTTATCTCAGGTGAAGGACACCACTAATGGGGTGTTAATGATCAGTCTAAATGCTGTAAACATTTAAATGCTGCAGAGACCTTCTTTGGCTTTAATATAATTATAATAATAATTATAACAATTATTAAGTTGGAAATCTCAGTGAATCTCATGTGTGGCCATTTGTGATTTCGTTACGGAGATAAAGGATGGGATCGGGGTTTTACATAATTTTTTGTTATATTTCTATGGCATCTGATAGCGGTTTGACCAGGAAACGGTGTACGCCCATTATGGTGCGTGACGTCAGGCTTAACAAGCGGATTGGATGGCAGGTTTATTAATATATGAATCAGTATTCATGAGCTGCTTTGCATTGACTATTTATGGGTAAAAATGGGCGTGTACAGGGCGGGATATGAGGCTGATTCACGTACGCACACTTGCAGGTGATCTGTGATTTATAAAGCGAATATTGCTTACAGGTTTTATAAATCGGATTATTTTTGGGCGTACGCTATTTTTGGTTTTCGTGTGCACGTACACTTTTAGTAAGGATCCTACGCACAGTTTTATAAATGAGACCCCTGATTAGCTGAAGGATTTAGGAATTACAGCTCTTTAATATGAAGCTCCCCCCTTTTTCAAGGGACCAAAAGTAATTGGACCGTTGAATAAAAAGCTGTTTTATTCACATGTATGGGCTTTTCCTTAAATAATTTTGTCATAAATGAAGCATGATAAAGGTCTGGAGTTGATTCTACATGTGGTGTTTGCATTTGGAAGCTGTTGCTGTGAACCCACATCATGGGGTTCAGGGAGATCTCCATGCAAGTGAAACATATCATAGTTAGATTTCAAAAACACTACACATCCGTCAGAAAGATGCCAGGAACATTAAGAGCGGCCAAATCAACACTTTGGGACATTCTGGGGGAAAAAAACACTGCTGAGCTCAGTAACAAAACAATCCTAGGTGTCCATATGAGATCAAAGTGGTGGATGATGACATTATCCTCTCCATGATGAAGAAAAACACCTTCACAACGTCCGGACAAGTGAAGAACACTCTCCAAGAGGTAAATATGTCAATGTTTGTCAATCAAAACAATAAAGAGAATACAAGGAAAAAATAGAGAGGGTTCACAACAAGGTGCAAAAGCCTCAAGAATAGGATGGGTAAATTAGACTTCTGAAATAGCCGAACAAGCTCTATAAAGCATATTTTTGGAGAGATCAAATTAATTTCAGCCTGCATAAGACTAAAAAGAATAAAAGATATGGAGAAGGCTTGGAATAGCTCATGATATGAGCATACAACATCTTCAGTAAAATAGTGTTCAGGCAGTGTGATTCCATTTCCATGCATGACGTCCTCAGGCACTGGGTCACTGGTGTTTTTTTGGCGATGTAACAGAAGACAGAAGCATCCGGATTAATTCTTCACTTGTCTGGAAGTTGTGAAGATGTTTTTCTTTATCATGGAGAGGATAATGTCATCATCCACCACTTTGATCTCATATGGACACCTAGGATTGTTTTGTTACTGAGCTCAGCGGTGTGTTTTTTCCCCCAGAATGTCCCAAATTGTTGATTTGACTTAATGTTCCTGGCATCTTTCTGACGGATGTGTAGTGTTTTTAAAATCTAACTATGGTCTGTTTCACTTGCATGGAGATCTCCCTGAACCCCATGATGTGGGTTCACAGCAACAGCTTCCAAATGCAAACACCACATGTAGAATCAACTCCAGACCTTTAACATGCTTCATTTATGACAAAATTATTTAAGGAAAAGCCCATACATGTGAATAAAACAGCTTTTTATTCAACTGTCCAATTACTTTTGGTCCCTTGAAAAAGGGGGGCGCTTCATATTAAAGAGCTGTAATTCCTAAATCCTTCAGCTAATCTGGATGTGAATACACTCTAAATAAAGCTGAGAGTGCGCACTTTAAGACAATATCTATTATAAAACTGTAACTCGAATACACTTTCATACACAGTTAAAATAACAAAAAATGTGCTTCTGTCCAAATATTTATGGACCTAACTGTATATAAAAGGTTAATGGTATGGTTGAAAACACAAGCTTTAGGAATAACATCGCATGTTTCCTGTTATAGTACCACCCATCTGGCTTTCATCCGTGTGTGTGGCTATGCTAACAGGATACAGAAGCTTTCTGTCAAAAACTGCGGGATTTGCAGGTCCTCCCCTGCAAAAACCACAAGTCTGACAGTACACAAATTGATACTTGAAGTTAAATGGGAGATTAAAACGTAGAAACCCTGCTCACTGACGTATGTGTTTATGTAGGTGATCATCGCTGCTGAGCTCCTGAAGAGTGCAGATGAGCTGGTGCGACAGAAGATTCACCCCACCTCCATCATCAGTGGATACAGACTGGCCTGCAAGTAGGAGTCAACTTTCCTGTGTGTCCAGGTATGTTTTATAAAGGTGTTTTGAATGAAAAACTGACTGTCTGTGGTTGACAGGGAGGCGGTGAGATACATCAATGAGAATCTGACCATCAGCACAGATGACCTGGGCAGAGAGTGTCTCATCAACGCTGCAAAGACGTCCATGTCTTCCAAGATCATTGGAGTGTATCCTTAGTGTTGTGTTTGAATTTTGCATTCACAAAATCAAGCTTTATGGTCAGATTTTTATGGCTGGGGTAACGCTATATGGCTGTGTCTAAAACGGAGTGTGTGGGTAAATTATGAAAGAATTTAAATATTTGGGGGAAAAAAATTGTTTCTGTCATAAATTACCCACACCCATCCCAGATGCATGAACACAGAATTATTTTTGGGTGATTTATTTCTTGAAACCAACAATGCCTAAATCATCTGTACAGCCACATTATTATTAGTAGTAGTAGTATTTTATAAATGCTTACAAAAAAGTTAAAAACGCATTGATGGCATTACCACTAATGTTACTCTAAACCAGTGTTGGGTAAGTTGCTCCGAAAATAAATTAATTACTAGTTAATAATAACATATTAAATAGTGTGATTAGATTACGGTACAAATTACTCCTCTCCAAAATTAAGTATTTAATTACTTATTACTAATTACTTACTATATGCTACATCAACCTTGATTAAAATTGATTCAAGGATAAACATGAAACGGCTTATTTAAATCAATTTTAAATAACTACATAAATTATTCTTTAACTGACCAAAGTATACTCAACTCAACTCAACTTTATTTATAAAGCGCTTTTACAATTTTCATTGTTACAAAGCAGCTGTACATGAGACATATTGACTATAAGCAAAATAATTAAAGTTGTACCTACAAAAACAAGAAAAGGTTGAAAACACAGAAGACAGACATACCCACATACAAAACACTCCACACACACAATATGCACACGTACTAACACACATAGACATAGAGACACACACACACACACGGATGCGCACGCACACACACACAACACACACACACGTACGTACACAGACAAGTATGCACACACACACACACACACGCTCAGTGAGAGCACACATTTAGGATAAAGGAGAGAGAAGCACAGGTCAAATATAACAGACTATAAATTCCTATATGCAATATTAATTAAGTAAAACTTTAAAATTCTAAAGCAGCCCCCCCGGTCAGGCAGATAGTGCAAAAACAGTATGCAAACGGTGGCGAGGAACCCAAAACTCTAATCGAGAAAAAAAACCTCAGGAGAACCCAGGCCCAACCAGGGGATTCCAGTTCCCCTCTGGCAAAAGCTGCTGCCTCTGCACAAGCTCCAGAGAACTTGCACAACAAGGCTAAATAAAATAAATAAACTTAATAATAAAATAAATTATAGTTTAAGATTATCATTAATAATCTAATAGCATTTGAAGTTTTGTGGTGAAGACATGTCAAGAGACCGCGTCCTTCTTTATCCAGCTCTATCATCTCAGCTCTTGTCAGGTCCCCACTTCCCATTCTCCGCTCTACCATCAGGTCAGGCCATGAACTGCATCCTGCTCGCTGTGGTAACCTTGGAACAATGAGACAAGACTGGCTGAGAGTAGAGTACTGTTCTGTACTCTTTGATGCAACAAGTACATCAGTTGTGTTTTTGGTTCCGGTTGATCTAACTAATGCAGCCTAAACCCTCTGAAGATTTATATTATGGAAGAGTAGTGTATGCAAGATTAAAAAGATGCGTCTTTAGTCTAGATTTAAACTGACAGAGTGTGTCTGCCTCCCGGACAGTGCAGGGAAGACTATTCCAAAGTTTAGGCGCTAGATAGGAAAAGGATCTACCACCTGCACTTGATTTTGAAATTCTAGGTATTACCAACTGACAGGACGCCTGAGAGCGTAATGCACGTGAAGGACTGTAATACAAAAGGAGTTCATTCAAGTACTGAGGAGCTAAACCATGTAAGGCTTTATAGGTAATAAGCAAGATTTTAAAGTTAACGCGATGCTTTATAGGTAACCAGTGCAAGGTTGACAGAACCGGGCTAATATGTTCATACTTTTTTGTACGTGTAAGAACTCGAGCTGCCGCGTTTTGGACCAATTGGAGTTTTTGTAATAAGCCTGCAGGGCAACCACCTAACAGTGCATTACAGTAATCTAGTCTTGATGTCATGAATGCATGAATTAACTTCTCTGCATCTGAGATTGACAGCATATGACGTAGTTTAGATATATTCTTAAAATGGAAAAACGCAATTTTACAGGTGTTGGCGACGTGGCTCTCAAATGACAGATTACTATCGAATAGAACGCCAAGATTCTTTGCTGACGACGAGGGTTTTATGGAACATCCGTCAATAGTTAAACAGTATTCTTGGTTGTTACTTATAGCAGTTTTCGGTCCAATAAGTAACACTTGTGAGATATACAAATGTGAGAAGGATACATCAAAGCATACATTTAAAGTATAATTTAAAGACTTATAATTTTGATGTCATTTCCACTATTGAATATCTTACACAGTATTTAGTTCAAATACATCAGAAGTAACTAATAAATTACAGAAAAAAATTACCTTGTAACTAGTTACACCCATATAAATGGCTTTTTTGTAGCACAGTGGTAAGAGCATGGCGTTAACAACGCCAAGGTCGTGGGTTCGAACCCAGGGGATTGCACATACTTAGAAACAAATGTATAGGATAATGCAACGTAAGTTGCTTTGGATAAAAGCGTCTGCCAGATGCATAAATGTAAATATTGGTCCTTGACGTTTTCTCAGTGATGCTGATTTCTTTGCCGACATTGTGGTGGATGCTGCCCTGGCTGTTAAATTTGTTGATGGTAAAGGTGTTGCACACTATCCCATCAACTCTGTGAACGTGTTAAAGGCCCACGGACGTAGTCAGAAAGAGAGTTTCCTCGTCAACGGATATGCACTGAACTGCACCGTCGGATCACAAGGTTTGTCTGTTTGCTTGCCAGCTTTTTTTTGCACCCATTGTTTTTCATCATTATTGTGTTAAGAGCAAAAATCCCATATATTCAGGAATGGTGAAGCGCATGTCCAACGCCAAGATAGCTTGCCTGGACTTTAGCCTGCAGAAGACCAAGATGAAGCTGGGCGTTCAGGTTGTCATAAATGATCCCGAGAAGCTCGATCAGATCAGACAGAGGTGAGATCAGACTCTTAAGAACGTAAAGAAGGCTGTAAGTTTTCCCATTTTCATTGCTGCCACACCATCAGTGGTGTGTGTAGTTATACGCGTGGGATAAAGTAATTTCAGCTCAAAGCCACTGTTAGACACAGATGCTCATGTGCGTCTTGTTTTACCTTTGAGCTGTACATTGTGATGTCATCAGGTTTGGGTGACTAGACGTGCCGATATTCGGTAATGCGATTAATTGCGGTAATGGATTAGCACGATGTTGATATCGCGGGCACTTTCAAATACCGCGAAAATATATAGATTTTTTAGAACGTGTATTTGTTTATTTTTCATCCACCGGATAAAAGTACACTGCGTGTATGCTGCGTAGGAATGCGCACTCTGATCTAAACGATCCCGTTCCCCATGTGGAGATGCCTACGTGTGTGCGCGTGCGCTGCTGAGCAAAAGACGCCTGCGCACTCTGATGTAAACAGTACCACACGGAGAGGAAGCATGGCGGAAGGAGGAACGCTGCTGACGATTTATCCCCCTTCTAAAAGGGTGAAGTCTGAGGTTTGGAAATATTTTGGGTTAAAAGTAAGCCGAGTAATGAAATTTGACAGTGTGGCAGAATAATTATTTTTAATCATACGTTGATGGAACGCAATAAAGTCATACGCTGTCTCAAAGTGCGAGTGAATTTGCTGTTTATAAATGTTTAGTTTGCTATAATAGTTAACACACTAGCTTGGCTTGTTATTCAAACAATAATAATAATAACATGAATTGTAGTACTAGCGTTGTACAGACATAAGTATATTTAAAAGCAGTTAACACAAGTTGTTCTTTTGCAGTTTGCACTTTTGCACTCACTTTATACATCATTACTGTGTGTTGTTTTATTTATATTTAAATGTTTGAGGTTCTCTTTATTATTTAAAATAAAGTTGTTATCAAGAGAAAAACACTGAAGTTGGTTTATATTTTCAACCTGCATTTCTCATAGAATTGAATACTGCGATAATACCGTTTACCGCGATGAAACCTTAATCAATTAATCGCAGCATGGAGATTTGATACCGGCACAAGCCTATGGGTGACCAAGCTTTTTACATCACAGTACACACAATTTATATGATTTAGTCTAGAGATGCACCGAATGTTTGGCAACCGAACATGTTCGGCCGAAATCGGCAAAAATGACATTCGGCCAAATAAGTGAAATGGCCGAATACATTTTACCGAACATGACTTGTGGTCAGGGATGTGATTTTTCCGTATTTTCAGACCTTGTGGGATGACCCGTGTAAATTGAGCAAATCCAATCTATTTTTTTCACAGAGGGGGTTGGGGGGGTTTGCAATCCGTGCGGCATCATCATTCAACCGGTAAACTGGTCCTTGATGCCTTTTACATCTCGCACATTTGTTGAGATGCGCAGAACCGCTGCTCATTTGGAGCACAGTAATCAGTTGTGTTGCAGAGCATGTGAGCAGAGCCGAGCGGTGAGAATTTCCGCCCCCCGCTCTACCGCACTGCTCAACTCTCAACTCAACTTTATTTATATAGCGCTTTTACAATTTTCATTGTTACAAAGCAGCTGTACATGAGACATATTGACTATAAGCAAAATAATTAAAGTTGTACCTGCAAAAACAAGAAAAGGTTGAAAACACAGAAGACAGACATACCCACATACAAAACACTCCACACACACAATATGCACACGTACTAACACACATAGACATAGAGACACACACACACACACGGATGCGCACGCACACACACACAACACACACAC
The DNA here is from genome assembly GCF_024868665.1 of Triplophysa rosa. Taxonomy (NCBI): domain Eukaryota; kingdom Metazoa; phylum Chordata; class Actinopteri; order Cypriniformes; family Nemacheilidae; genus Triplophysa; species Triplophysa rosa. The sequence goes on from NW_026634243.1 coordinate 23,415, forward strand.
ACACACGTACGTACACAGACAAGTACGCACACACACACACGCTCAGTGAGAGCACACATTTAGGATAAAGGAGAGAGAAGCACAGGTCAAATATAACAGATAATAAATTCCTATATGCAATATTAATTAAGTAAAACTTTAAAATTCTAAAGCAGCCCCCCCGGTCAGGCAGATAGTGCAAAAACAGTATGCAAACGGTGGCGAGGAACCCAAAACTCTAATCGAGAAAAAAAACCTCAGGAGAACCCAGGCCCAACCAGGGGATTCCAGTTCCCCTCTGGCAAAAGCTGCTGCCTCTGCACAAGCTCCAGAGAGCTTGCACAACAAGGCTAAATAAAATAAATAAACTTAATAATAAAATAAATTATAGTTTAAGATTATCATTAATAATCTAATAGCATTTGAAATTTTGTGGTGAAGACATGTCAAGAGACCGCGTCCTTCTTTATCCAGCTCTATCATCTCAGCTCTTGTCAGGTCCCCACTTCCCATTCTCCGCTCTACCATCAGGTCAGGCCATGAACTGCATCCTGCTCGCTGTGGTAACCTTGGAACAATGAGACAAGACTGGCTGAGAGTAGAGTACTGTTCTGTACTCTTTGATGCAACAAGTACATCAGTTGTGTTTTTGGTTCCGGTTGATCTAACTAATGCAGCCTAAACCCTCTGAAGATTTATATTATGGAAGAGTAGTGTATGCAAGATTAAAAAGATGCGTCTTTAGTCTAGATTTAAACTGACAGAGTGTGTCTGCCTCCCGGACAGTGCAGGGAAGACTATTCCAAAGTTTAGGCGCTAGATAGGAAAAGGATCTACCACCTGCACTTGATTTTGAAATTCTAGGTATTACCAACTGACAGGACGCCTGAGAGCGTAATGCACGTGAAGGACTGTAATACAAAAGGAGTTCATTCAAGTACTGAGGAGCTAAACCATGTAAGGCTTTATAGGTAATAAGCAAGATTTTAAAGTTAACGCGATGCTTTATAGGTAACCAGTGCAAGGTTGACAGAACCGGGCTAATATGTTCATACTTTTTTGTACGTGTAAGAACTCGAGCTGCCGCGTTTTGGACCAATTGGAGTTTTTGTAATAAGCCTGCAGGGCAACCACCTAACAGTGCATTACAGTAATCTAGTCTTGATGTCATGAATGCATGAATTAACTTCTCTGCATCTGAGATTGACAGCATATGACGTAGTTTAGATATATTCTTAAGATGGAAAAACGCAATTTTACAGGTGTTGGCGACGTGGCTCTCAAATGACAGATTACTATCGAATAGAACGCCAAGATTCTTTGCTGACGACGAGGGTTTTATGGAACATCCGTCAATAGTTAAACAGTATTCTTGGTTGTTACTTATAGCAGTTTTCGGTCCAATAAGTAACACTTCCGTTTTGTCCGAGTTCAGTAATAAAAAGTTGTTACTCATCCAGTTTTTTATATCGACTATGCATTCCATTATTCGATGGAACTGCTGTGTTTCATGAGGCTTCGAGGAAATATAAAGTTGAGTATCATCAGCATAACAGTGAAAGCTAACTCCGTGTCGCTTTATTATATCTCCTAGAGGTAGCATGTATAATGCGAAGAGCAGAGGCCCTAAGACTGAGCCCTGTGGTACACCGTACTGGACTTGCGATTTGCGTGACACCTCATTGTTTATTGCTACAAATTGAAAACGGTCGGATAAATAAGATTTAAACCATTTCAAAGCTATTCCCTTAATGCCGACATAATTTTCGAGTCTATGTAGGAGTGTGCTGTGGTCAATGGTATCGAATGCAGCACTAAGGTCTAGCAGCACCAATAACGAGATACAACCTCGGTCAGACGCCAATAGCAGATCATTTGTAACTCTGATCAAAGCAGTCTCTGTACTGTGACATGCTCTAAATCCAGACTGGAATTCTTCATTGATGTCATTCCTTTGGAGGAAGGAGCATAATTGAGTTGAAACTACTTTTTCCAGAACTTTAGATATGAAAGGTAGATTCGATATAGGCCTGTAGTTCCTTAGTTCTCTAGGGTCGAGTTGGGGTTTTTTGACAAGGGGCCTTATAACAGCCACCTTATATGCTTTAGGCACATGTCCTAATGTCAGAGATGAGTTAATAATACCAAGAAGAGGATCTATAATTTCTGGGAGCATCTCTTTCAGTAGATTTGTAGGTATAGGGTCTAGTATGCATGTTGTTGATTTAGATGATCTAATAATTTTAGACAGCTCATCTTGATCTACGGTATAAAATAATTGCATTTTCTCCTTAAGGGCGCTGTAGTTAGTTTGTTCAGCGGGTTTCACTTCTGATTGCATTGTTATAATTTTTTCTCTAATATCTTGGATTTTATATGTGAAGTAGTTCATAAATTCATCACTGCTATGCTGATATACAGGATCAGAAGTCACTGACGATTTATTTTTTGTTAATTTAGCCACCGTGTTAAATAAAAACCTAGGGTTGTGCTGGTTTTCTTCTATTAGTGATGAAAAGTAGGCGGATCTAGAAGTTATTAGGGCTTTCCTGTATTTTCGAATACTATCCTTCCATGCTGTACGAAATACCTCTAATTTAGTTTTCTTAAAGTTGCGCTCCATTTTTCGGGCCGCTTTCTTTAGAGCCTGAGTGTGTTCATTATACCACGGTGTGGGGCTGCCATTTTTAATCTTCTTTAAACGTAGTGGAGCAACTGTGTCTAGCGTTACCGAGAAGGTGGAATTAAAATTTTCAGTGGTAATGTCAAGATCTTCAACGTTATTTCTCATGATTTGAGACAATTCGGGCAGATTATCGAGAAACGCATCTTTGGTAGTTGAAGTTATTGTTCTACCATATTTGTAACAATGAGTTTTATTTGCAGCCGTAGGCCAGTGAAGCAAACATAATACCAGATAATGATCCGAAATGTCTTCACTCTGCTGAAGGATTTTAACGTCGTCCACATTTATACCGTAAGACAGTATTAAATCTAAAGTATGATTACGAAGGTGAGTGGGTCCTGACACATGTTGACTAATGCCCATGGAGTTAAGAGTGTCTTTGAAAGCCATTCCTAAGGCATCTGTAACGTTATCTACGTGGATGTTAAAGTCACCAACGACAAGGAGTCTATCTGCGGCCAGTACTAGTTCTGATAAGAACCCACCAAATTCTTTAATAAAATCTGTGTGGTGCCCTGGAGGCCTATATACAATAGCTAGAATCAATTTAAAAAGTGTTTTATCTTTAGTATTAGGTGTTGAAACATGAAGAACCATGACTTCAAAAGAATTATATTTAGAGTTCGACTTCTGGGAAATGCTAAGAGAGTTATTGTAAAGTGCTGCGACACCTCCCCCTCTGCCTTTTAGACGAGGCTCGTGTTTATAATAATAATCTTGGGGGACAGATTCATTTAAAGCAATATAATCATCTGGTTTTAGCCATGTTTCTGTCAAACAGAGCATGTCTATTTTATGATCTGTTATCATATCGTTAACAAAAAGTGCTTTATTAGAGAGAGATCTAATATTTAGCAATCCGAGTCGTAACAGTTGATTATCTGTATTTTGTTCATGTTTAGTTTGTTTAACGTTTATTAAATTACTTTCAAGAGGTTTACGCATTATTTTATGTTTGCTAATCCGGGGGACAGACACAGTCTCTATTTTGTGATGTTTGGGAGAACGGATTACTACATGTTGTACATTTTGTGTATTCTGCGACGTGAGACGGCAAGCAGACAGTTGGTTAAGCCATACTGTCTGCTCCCTGACCTGGGCCCCAGCGAGTCAAGTTTTAGCATTAGCATTAAGACTTTTTGCCATATTTCTAGACAGGATGGAAGTCCCAGCCCAGGAGGGATGGAGACCATCTCGTTTCAACAGGTCAGGTCTGCCCTCAAAACTCTTCCAGTTATTTATAAAAACTATATCATTCTGCAGGCACCACTCAGACAACCAGCCATTTAGTGATGATAATCTGCTATAAATCTCATCACCACGATAAGCAGTGAGGGGGCCAGAGAATATTACAGTGTCTGACATCATGCTTGCGAGCTCACACACCTCTTTAATGTTATCTTTTGTGATCTCCGATTGACGGAGTCGAACATCATTTGTGCCGACGTGAATGACAATCTTACTGAATTTACGATTAGCCTTAGCCAGCACATTTAAATTTGACTTGATGTCAGGCGCTCTGGCTCCCGGTAAACATTTGACTATGGTGGCTGGTGCCTCTATGTTAACGTTCCGAACAATAGAATCACCGATAACTAGGGCACTTTCAGCAGGTTTCTCAGCCGGTGCGTCACTGAGCGGGGCAAACCTGTTCGAGACTGTAATCGGAACGGTCGAGTGATGTTTTGTCCTGCGACTACGCCGTCTCACAGTCACGAAGTTTCCCAGCTGCGGAGGATTTTCAACCGGAACCGAGCTGTGTGCGCTAATGTTGCTCGCATCCAAAGTGTTTTCTATCGTCGTTAAACTCTTACTATCCTCAGATAAGGATTGGATGCGAGACTCTAATTCTAAGATCTTCTCTGTCAGCCTAACTATTTCCCTGCATTTATCGCATATAAAGCCCTCGCAGCTGACAGAGAAGGCTAAGCTAAACATATGACATGAGGTGCAAGTAACAATAATAGGAATAGAAGCCATAACTCACCGGATTTGAAGTGCAATTCCAACTTACCAAGGTTGCTCGATGGATCGTAGTATACTCGCTTAAAAAGAGAAACAGTTAGCACACAAGACAAACCAGAGGCAAGATGATATTCCAAAGTGTGAACAGAAAGCAAGCTAACACGCTATTGCTATGCTAACGGCGTTAAGTTAACTATCACTTTTGGTTTAGACTCTTCCAAGTAAATAACAGGAACAGGGTTATTGAGATATCAGGATAAGTTAGCAACGACAGTAATAATTAACGATAATAAAATACACTAATATTAGAGCGAAGTGGTAAGCGCACTGATACAAACAAGCTGCCGGCAGCGATGCAGGAAACAGGAAGCAGGAGAGCACTAGACTTTGTCCGCTCCCCGCTCACCTACAATTTCATCCCGCTCCGGTGAAATCGCTCCACGCTCGCTCAAATTTAAAATTCCTCTGCATGCCTAACACCTGCCGTTTTCAACTGAAGCCTTACCCCTCATTTACACTGCTCGCATGCACGGCAAGTTACGGCTCCGACGCGGCTACTGGAACTGTTCGCGGTCATTCTAGTCTATGCTTGTGTTTACGAGTTTGGGGGAGAGACGTGAACTGAAATGGTTGTCAGTCAGAATTGCTTGCATGGATGTTTTTTTCTAATAATCCAATAGTTTTAGCTTATAATGTTGAGGACACTTGTTCTCGAAGTAATTTTTGAAGGGGACACAAATAATACAGTAAAAATTGTACTTACTACATCACAAAGCGACAATATGCGGTAGGTTCATAGGTTTATCATGCAGGCTTGCAGTCATATTATAACTGAACTGAACTGCCACGTACTGTAATACAAGTGAACACCTAATAAAGCTGTTTCCATTTTATTTGTCTCTGTTGTCAAGACAGGAAACAAGTATAAAAACATACTCCCCGTGATACTACATGTTAACAATGAATCACTTTTTAAACACAACAACATGCAAATTTTATCCTGATTTATACTGCAACATCGTCTGACAAAGACTAAATTGTCACGTATGTGCGCGACTGTGTGTGACACGGGACCTGAATGGCAAGGATCGGTGGCTAATTGTGACCGTTAATGTTAACATCATGCCAGGTCGCCACAAATAAAACAATGCATGGGAAACGGCTTCGGCGCGTTAGTTGCAGTGTGTGACGCACTATGCAACAAGCTATTGTAAACAAGCTAACATTAACTAGCTAAGTACCGTTTTAATCGCTAACACAGCAGATTCATGGAAAAATACATCAGTAATCAGCCTTTTTTTCCACAACTAATTTATTGATGAATCAGCATCAACTACATTAAAGAGAATCACTTCATTTAACGTGAATAAAATAGCCTTCTTACTGGAGTTCAACAACCACTGCTGAACTGAGCCACATACCTTACTTATGTGTAGTAGCGTAGGTGAGATGAATGGGGAAAGCAGGCAGTGGGCCAAACCACTGAGGCAGGGGAGGGGGAACTCTACTGTTTCTAAGCGTAAAACGCATCTTTTGCGTTTGTATTTTTGTCTAATTACACAATTAGTTTAGGTATACATAAATAAACAATAGACAGTGCGATTTTTAATGATTTGGGAGGGACAACCCTCGGATGGAGGGGGACGTGTCGCATCCCAAGACCCCCCCCCGGGATTTACTCCCCTGGTTATACAGTACATTCTTTCAGCAATCAGTTATGGGCCTAATATAGGCTATTCAAGAAGGGAGAGGGCTCAATTTTTGTTTTAATTTAGCCTACTTGTTTTTAACTAAACAATTTTAGTTTAAGTTATATTGTATTATATTGCAAGACAAAATATAAAAAGCACATTTTGACCATTCAGTTTATGCAATAGTGAAAAAATTGGCTAAATAATTCGAAGAAATAAGAAAAGCCGTATTCGGCCAAGCGTTTCATTTTTATTCGGCTTTTGGCCAAGAATTTTCATTTCGGTGCATCCCTAGTCCAAAGAGGAGGTCATATGCTAAAGTTTGCCTAATCATTGCGTATGCAGGTGAATAGTGGGAGGTCCATTTACATCCGGTTGTTAAACAACATGTTTGGAGGATAAAGAGTTGGAAGCATGGCTGAGGGCCGTCTCTGGGAATAACCGTGAGGTGTACTGCTCTGTGTGTCTGAAGGCGTTTAGCGTAGCCTCATTTCTCTTTCTAATAAATCTTGCATTGGGTTAGTCACTCAATTCATTCTCTTGTGCTTTGTTCCCACCCTTCTAAATTTTGTTTCATTTATAAGGAGTTGTCACAAACTAAGACTGTTTAGTTGTGATATCTTACAATCATTATATAGTAAGTGTAAGTTAAAGTGTCCCCAATGTAACCGATTAAAACTAAAAAGTCCGGTGAGGTCTTAAAATGTATGGAAAGAGTCTTAAAAAGTATTAAATTTAGCTCCATGATTCCTGTATATACCCTGAATACAACAGTTTTCGTTTATTAATATTTTTAACTTATAGGTCTAATGTTGAATGACACTTTTTAATTAACCGTTTTGTTGAAGGGGTACAGAGTAACTTACATTACATTTTTTTTAGCAGTCAGTTATAGGCCTAATTAATATAGGCTATTCATGAAGGGAGATTGCTCAATTTTTTTTTATTAGGGCCCGAGCACCGAGGAGCAAGCCACCGGCTTGCACCGCAGTGCAGAGCCCTATTGTTTCTGTGTTCTTCTCCCTCTTTGATCACTAATTTGAAGGCCTAAACATGCTCAAAAACTCACAATAACTTGCACACGCATCAGACCTAGCGAAAATTTACGTCTGATAGGGGTTTCAAAATTAGGTGTGGCAAAATGGCTCGCTAGCGCCACCTAGAACTGCCCAGGCCACTAAGCAAAACGTACATGCACCAAATTTGGTGGGCTCATCGAACACCCTGAATCATTAAGAAAAGTCTCTTGGAGCATATCTCTAAACCCAACAGGAAGTCCGTGATTTTTGATTTCCTGTGCAATTTTGTAATTTGTTTCAATTTCCAGTCGTCGTACTTTAACAAACTCCTCCTAGAGTTTTAATCCGATCAACATCATCTTCATGTCATTCTCATCTTAAGGCCTTTGCAAAGCTAAATTGCGGAGATCCTGACTTCGTGGGGGAATGTGACCCTGGCGGCCTGCCAAAGTTTGGCGTTTCGCCATGAACAGGAAGTTGTTGTAACTCAGGCCTACAATGTCCAACAGAACCCAGACTTCACACATTTGATAAAAGTTCTGGCCTGAAGACATCTACATGGTAATATTAAGATACAGTTATAGCGCCACCTGCAGGAAACAGGAAGTGACATGTTTTAAACTGTGATTAACTCCTCATAGAGATTTGAACAGATCAGCATCATATTTGAAGAGTACAGCCAGTATGATCTTCAGACATTTGTGAAGATACATTGCAAGAACCTAACTTTTCGTTGAGGGGCGTGTTCCTGGAGGCCTGACAAAGTTTGATGTTACCATGAAACAGGAAGCCATAGTAACTAAGGCACACAGTGTCTGACCGGCCTCACACTTCACATGTTTGATAATAGTCGTGGCCTGAACACATATCCATGTCAGTGTTCAGTTATAGAAATAGCGCCACCAGCTGGCAAAAGGGAATGTGACTCATTTAAATAAATAACAAATCCTGCCATAATTCGCCTGCATTAATTTTATCGCCTACGATTACACATGTCCATGTCAGTGTTCACTTATAGCAATAGCACCACCAGCTGGCAAAAGGGAATGTGACACATTTAAAGAAATAACAGGAAATCTGGTACATGTAAATAAATTAAAGTCTTTCTATAATATAACTTCCTAGACTTTTGTAACGATACATTGCAAGTTTCTGACTTTTCGTGGTGGTGGAGTCCGTGGTGGAGTGACAAAGTTTGATGTTTCGCCATGAAACAGGAAGACATAGTAACTCAGGCACACAATGTCTGATCGGCCTCACACTTCGCATGTTTGATAAGAGTCCTGGCCTGAACACATATCCATGTCAGTGTTCACTCATAGCGATAGCGCCACCAGCTGGCAAAAGGGAATGTGACGCATTTAAATAAATAACAAATCCTACTATAATTCGCCTGCATTAATTTTATTGCCTACCATTCACTGTTTTCCTTATGTAATCGGGTTGCGGAGGCACTTTCTGCGAGGGCCCAATCATCGCTGCTCGCAGCTTTAATTGACTTTGTATTGCTCCATTTTATTTTAAGTTGTATTGTATTTTATTTAAAAGCAAGACAAATTATAAAAAGCACATTTTGACCTTTCAGTTTATGCGTTAGTGAAAAAAATGGCTAAATAAAGAAGAAATGCAAAAAACCATGTTTAGCCAAGCGTTTCATTTTTATTTGGCTTCGGCCAAGAATTTTCATTCCGGTGCATCCCTAATTTAGTCATCTAGTCAGTGCTTTAGAAATGAACGGTACTTTATTATGGAAATTATCATAAAGAATGTAACAGTATGTCAATAGTGGAATTATTGCTGCCGGTTGACACTGGTTTATTTTCCAAAGCAGCTTTACAGGAGCAAATAAGAAAAACACAGAAAGGTAAAACACAGCACAGTGCATGGTGTTTATAGACCAAGCAAGATCATTATAATAAATAATATCTAATAAATAAATGAATAAATAAATAAATAAATGCAGTCTCCCGGTGAGCAAGCCAACACTGCACTGCTCTGCTGTGGCGAGGAACCCAAACTCCAATGATGAATAATGGAGAAAAAAAAACCTTGGGAGAAACCAGGCTCAGCCGGGAGGGCCAGATCTCCTCTGACGTGTCATAGCTGCACAATGCACATTGTGAAAAGCGCTATATAAATAAAATTGAATTGAATTGAATTGAATTGAAAGTTTATGCTGTGGTTTGTACCACCCAGATCATTCTCTGTTTGATTGACAAGTCATTTTCTTCTTGTCTCTTGTGTTTGTCACTTTAGGGAATCAGACATCACTAAAGAGCGCATTCAGAAAGTTCTGGCATCCGGTGCGAACGTTGTCCTCACAACAGGCGGCATTGATGATATGTGTCTGAAGTATTTTGTGGATGCTGGTGCCATGGCAGTAAGAAGAGTGCTGAAGAAGGATCTCAAACGCATCGCCAAAGCAACCGGAGGTACGCTGGCTGCATTTGTTTCTGTCTGCATTTAGCTTATTTGTAGCCAAAGAGTAATTTTGATGCTGTTTGAGTCTGTTAAAGAGAAGAATCAGCCTTGTGAGTTATGGGATTGAATTGATCCAATGCATGTAGGCATATTCATTTATGTTGTATAAAAGAGTTTAGCCTTCAGCTGTGAACACAGAAGTAATGTAGCATTTAGGTTTTGAAATGTGATTTTGCGTTTGTCACCCAACAGCCACTGTTTGCTCATCTCTGTCTAACCTGGAGGGAGAGGAGACGTTCGAGGCGGCCATGTTGGGTCAGGCAGAGGAGGTCCTGCAGGAGAGAGTGTGTGATGATGAACTCATCCTTGTCAAGAAGTGAGATTATCATTCTTATCTTTCTAAGAGTAATACTTTGAGACTTTTTTTGTCAACGCTAACTAAGAGGCATGGTAATATAAAAACGTAAAAAAAGTTTACAATATAACATAACAAAATATTTGACTCATCTTGTGTTTCTCTGTTTCTGTCTTACAGTACAAAAGCTCGTACATCTGCCTCTATCGTATTGCGTGGGGCGAACGATTTCATGTGTGATGAAATGGAGCGTTCTCTGCATGACGCTCTGTGTGTTGTGAAGAGGGTGCTGGAGTCTAAATCGGTGGTACCAGGAGGTGGTGCTGTAGAGGCTGCACTGTCTATTTATCTGGAGAACTATGCTACCAGCATGGTGAGGATTTGGTTTATTTGTATATTTATGAGTAAAACTGAACGTGTGCAAAATAATTCTTATGTACATATCAGTGTGCTCATTGTTGGTTAAATATTTTGGTAAAAAAAAGTGAAATCTCGACACTATCTGACCTTTTGTTGGTCTGCCGTGTTTTTTGCAAGCAAGCTTATTTAAAACAGGATCTCAAAAGCAAAAAAGTAAGGCTTCTTGTTCTTGTCAAGTCTCTGCTGTTGTGTGCAGAGGTTGACTTTTGTTTAAACAACAGATATGAATTTAGTACTTATTTCAGATAAATGATTTGCAGAATACATAAATGTAGGAAAATAGTGTTTTCCAAAAATTAGGTCTCACTCGGTAAAAAAGGTGAAATAAATATAGTTATGGCACCTGTGTAAGGAAATGCATATAATTCAAACCATAAAAATGTACCTCAAATGTCATGGGCCTTTTGAAAATGTGCAATAATTCCTTGTACTGGTGAAAATATGGTAGCATAATAATTTTTTCTTCATTTAATCTGCGGATAAGAATAACGTTAGTTATGCACTGTGTTCCTTCCATGTAAGTTTGTCTTTTTGGTTGTACTGTCAAGCTGAAAATGCACTTTTCTCACTTGTGGATGATTCTTTGATTTGTAAATTACATGATGGTAACAGAAAAGTTGCATTGAATCAGTCACTTCGCGTGTAAACACTGCACATCAGTGTAATGCAGTGTATTGGTGCTAGAGATCCACCAGAGGGTGTTGTTTATCTATAAACCCGATTTAAACTCAAAAGCTGTCAAAGTGTATACCTTCATATTATGAATAGTTATGTTTTTTTAAGTGTCAGATCATTTAACTTTTTACTTTTCAATCTCCTCCCATTATATTTGCTGACATGCCCGTTTGATGGCATGTACAGTTATACGTGTGGGAGACATTAAGAGTTTTGAGAGATGACGGAGCAGATAAACAGCTCTGCTGCATCCATTCTGCTCAGAACAAACATATCTGATTTCTCTTTGTATATGTGCACTGCAGCGGAAACTATTTTAATATCCAAATATATCAGCTGCTTTAATGTTACAGTTTGAGTACAGTTTCCATTGGTTGTCTCGTGAAATTGTGAGCATACAAATAACAGTTTCCTTTTGTGTGTTTTGGCTGCAGGGCTCCCGTGAGCAGCTGGCTATTGCTGAGTTTGCTCGCTCTATGCTCGTCATTCCTAAAACTCTGGCAGTGAATGCTGCACAAGACTCCACCGACCTGGTGGCCAAACTCCGAGCCTTCCACAATGAGGCTCAAGTCAACCCTGAACGCAAGAACCTCAAATGGTAAGTGTGTTACAGTTTTTCCAAGTCATGGAAACATGAGTTCAGACTGATGAAAAACATGCAATCGCACAAAATTTGTTAGAGCGAAAATAATGTATGGTAGTGGTTTATTATATGAATTTAGTTCTTTTGAATGGGTGGTGTTTTTTAGTTGAAAGGGATTGGTTCCGAGCGTGATGTGGAAGCAATGTGGGTCAAAGACTTTTTTAAGACGTGTTTGTTACGTCTTCCCTTAGGATCGGATTGGACCTGGTCAATGGAAAGCCACGAGATAACAAACAGGCGGGTGTGTATGAACCCACGATGGTTAAAACCAAAAGTCTGAAGTTCGCCACCGAGGCAGCGATCACCATCCTTCGAATCGATGACCTTATCAAGCTCTTCCCTGATCAGAAAGAAGGCGGGCCCTCCTACCAGGACGCCATCCAATCAGGCTCGCTGGAAGGATAAAATTCATTTGCATTGAATCTGGGGTCATTTTGCTCAGCTTTGTATTTATGTCTGAATCCAACTGATGGGCTCTTAGTGTAGACCGTGCACTTTGTTTACTTTTTGCTAATATGGTAACATGTTTGTTTTTCTCCATTTCAACCATAATAAAGCAGATGTGTTCGCTTTTTGGCTTCACCTTTTATTGTGTATAAGATGCCTTTTTTGTACTTGCATAGTATATTGTTCACTCCCACAGTCAAAGGAATATTCTTTCTCATGAAAGAGATTAAAGTTTTTAGCAACACAACACATTCAAACTAAAAGTGCATATAGCAGAAGTAAAAGTCACTACCTGTTCTATGTCGGAAACAAGACCTGATTTGCAATGAAAGGGGGTTGAGAAAATATTGACCAAACTTTTATTTTTGGGTTGCTAAGTACAATTTTGAATAAGTCAAGCTGCTTTGCTTCATTTCAGTAGTTAATTGAATTACTGTGAACTTTGCTGGAGATTTGAACATAAACATGCCAACAATCTCAAATTTAGCCATTTGAAAAATAAATACTACAGCGTCACTTTCCTAGCAAAAAATTCTACTACAGATGCTTTGTATGTGCAATGTCACATTTTTGGCCTCAAACAGCACCAGTTTCTGAGGACCTGTTGACATGTTACACCTGTTATAAATATAATTACACCAGTTTACAGCGGCTGGCATCTCCATGTATCCAGTTGCATATCTGGGCATATTTTGTAGGTGTAATCCTGACTGCAACATTAAAGTCTTCCTGTGTACCATTAACCTCCACCCACTGGTGTCCAGAGAACACACCAATAACCTTTCTCCTCCACTTTCTTTTCCCTCCACGTTTACCGTCGGGCTCTTGGAGCCGTACGTACACTCCAGCTCCACTAGATCCATTTTGAGCATCACAGTACTGGTACAGTAGATCGTTGGATTCCTCTAAGACTGAACAGAAACGGTAGACCACCTTCCCCGACTGATCGTTATCAAAACCAGAGAAGTGAATTCTTCCTGCTGGGATGTCTTTGACTACAGGAACGATGCCTAATTCCATGTATCTCATCTTCTGGGGTCTTTTCAGCTCCAGTAAGGCGTAATCATAGTCAGCTGAGACTTCATTTCCCTCTCTGTTCATCCAGCCAGTTGGCACTTGTGTTAGTTTGACACGCGTCCACCGGAACGATGGCTGCCTGGAGTCTGTCTCTGTTAATTTGGACTGATCTGAATCAGAATTACGTCTGATACGGTTCTTTCTCCTGTGTTCCTTGTCTTTTTTAACTACTTGTCCTTCAGTGGCTACATCTTTTTCCGTATTTTTCACTTGACTATCTTTCATCTTCTGTCCTCTCCTCCTGTTCCCTCGCTGCTGCCCTCTCTTGCGTTTGGAGCGAAGCTTCATGATACCCACTCGGAGTCTCCTGCTTCCTTTTAGATAGCCTCGTCCATCGTGAACACAGTGAGCCGCAGTCAGAACGTGTCTTGGGGACACCAGGATTCCCGAGCAGCCGGTGGAAAGCTTCACGGAGGCAGAAAACGGGTAGTTGGTGGTGAAATGTTTATCTGTGATCACAAAGCGCCCATCTATGCCATACACCTGTCGTTTCCTGCGCTTGAGGTGTCCCGGCTTGCAGACAACAGACGTGTTTTTTAAATCGGTGACCCCATTCAGTTTGATTTTGGTGAAGGTGCGCGTTCCATTCGCGTAGATTGTTTCGTATGAGAGCAATCGTTCCAGCTCGGAAGGCCTCAGTTTTGGCAGGTTTCTTTGGCACTCGATCCCACACATCACTCCCAGCTTACTGAAGTCATCGGCAATGAATTCTGGGCTTTGAAGCCTCATTGTGATCTGGTCCTGGATCGTTGGGATCTTCATCTGCAGCAAATGGCAGTCTTCTTCGTTCTTTGTGGTAAAATCACCACTATACACCAGAGATACTACCACAGCCAATGTATTTAGACCGAACAGGAGAGGCCGAGGGTGTGCCATTTTGCTTCTTTACCTGAGGGAAGGAAAAGAAGAGATCTGGAGTTACCAGGCTCCTAACATAATCCTGGTATGGTCCTTATTCAAGGTAGATGCCATAATTGAAAATCAGGCAGTGAGTGATAGGTGTACAGTATAGTCAATTGTACCGTCCTCCTATTTTCAGGCCTGGTACTAGGCTTGCTCAACTGGGGGGCAATCATATATTCTGGTTAGATATAATCATAGTTTATTACATTATTATTTTTCTTTCATTTTTCTGTTATTAAATTAACAGGTCATTATATATAGTAGACAATGTACTTGTTATTATTATTTTTATTTATTTTTTAATTATTGTAATTGTCATCTGGAGATTTTAGGAGGGGGCCAAGAAAAATCTGAGGGGGGCAATTTCCCACTAGCCCCCCCTAAACCCGGCCCTTTACTACTATTTTACTAACTTAACCTAAACTCACTAGAAAATGCAACTATTTTATGAGGTGGTGGTTTCGTATGAATTTGAAATTGTAAATAGTACAAAACGTATGATTATTAGAAAAAAACAAGAATGAAGCCCCACCCCTAAATTTAATGTCACTGGAACGAAAGCAGATCCTGTGTACAAATGACATGTACAATATAATTCATACCGTTTGAATTAGACACCTTCTTAAATGGTTACAAATGAGATTTTGCTTAAGGTCGCATCCTATTTTTCACAATGTATCTTTTCCAAATCATTATTTACACTGCAATTTTTAAGAAGACGTTTTTTAGTGTTACATGGTACATGTAACAGTGCAGTCCATTGAACTATTCACTTGTCCTTCAGAGCCTCATAGTGAAGTACAACACCTTTACAGTTACCTGACATAACAGGTAGTCCAACAGCACTCACATTTTAACTGAAATTGTTACTATGCCTCTGGAGGTGAAATCATTTGGGGTTAATGTATAGAAGCTAATGTGTTCTTATGCTGTTGTGTTACATAAAATCCAAGAGTTACTAGACTGAAATTAAAGTCTGGAATAGCCTGAATAATGGGCACAAATGTCCTGAGCAAAGATGTAAGAAAAACTTTTGAATTAGTCTGTAAATAAACTTGTTTAAAAGTAAGGAAAGAAAATTGGTGGTGGTATATCAAACATAGGCAGCACATTGTAGTGAATACTTAACATTGTAAAAAGAAACAAAAGTAACGTGTTATTATGTATGTACTGATAAATGTAAGTGAATAACACTGCGAATCGAAAAACAATTGTGTGTTCTGTATTGGTCAATTTTAACAATGTAGTGTTTAAAATGTACTGTGAGAAAGCCTGAAAAGCCAATTATTTCATTATTATAAATAGAAATTATTATTCACAAAGACTAATGCAGTGGGTCGATAATACTATTAAAAATGTCAAAAGTAAAATGTAACTCATTATTGGTTTACCTCTGGAGAAAGCAGTACATAACACAGTGATGAGGTATCAAAATTATATATTTTGCAGTGTTTAATATGCAGTGTGTAAATAATCTAGTACAAAACAAGCTGTCACTGTCTCCACCTAACTGAAAAGTTTATCTCTGCTTGTTTCAAATTTGCTCCACATTCAACTCTTTAATAACTTAAACTTTGTACACACTCACCTTCAAAGTTCATGAATCCGATGACAGATGAAAAAGTTCACCCCGACTGACACCTTTTACTAGATTGATGACATTTATCCATGTGTCTTGAGCTGTGAGAGATCTGTGGATGTGTTGAGGGACTGCGCAAGCTGTTCTGTGATGCTGGAGTTTGTCGAAATGGGCGGAACAACCAGCGAGTCATTCAATGTGTTTATTTTTACTGTGACACAAGGTGATAGGCTTTTTAAATAGAGTTTAAGCAGGTAGTTCCTGACACGAACTATGCCTTACAAAAGTGACCATAAAACACTTAAAAAAGGTTTCTTAAAGTTTGCACAAGGTTCTTTGTTGGATAGTAGGTCCCATAAAGAACCCTTAACATCCACAACTTTCTGTTGCACAAAGGGTTCTTTGTTGTAGAAAAAGATTTTAGTAAAAGCTTTCGTAAAAGAAATGGTTCTTTTAAAAACCTTTAACTGGTTGTTCATGGAAAAGAACCATTATGTATTACCATATGTTAATACTGTAAAATTTGTTCGCCCTCCTGTCATTCCAAACTCTTTTGAAGATATTTTAAAGACTGTTGGTAACCAAACAACATTGGACCCCAACAACTGAAACAACATTTCTCAAAATATCATATTTTGTGTGAAGAAAGAGTACAGGTTTTGAACCACACAAGGTTGAATAATTAATGACATAATTTCTATCCTTGGGTGAACTATCCCTTATGCATTTTACATCTTAGATATTAAAGCTGTACTTAATAGCAACCAGGCGTGCCGCACAGGTCCAGCACAAATGAAACGAAGCGCCCCCTGGTGTCTGGCTGCAGTGTAGTTCATAAACGCCCCAAACGTAAAAAATCCAATTGCACTTCAAATATATTTTGGCCAAAAATGGTTTCTGACATTTTAGCTGATGTATGTTCAAGTGTTCATTTTTCACTTGTTTGTTATTGTTTTATAAGTTTGCTTTTAGTTAGTTATATGATAACATGATTTCTTCATCTTTTTACGTTCTATCATTACAGACATTGTATAAACCTAAAAATGCATGTACATCTTCTCCTGACTTTAGTGTCCCAAAAGTATTTTTCCAATACAGTATATGTACATTTAGAAGGGCTGATGATGGGCGAATCATGGCACCATATTGGGGAGGCCAAGACAGGAACATAAACATTCTGCCCTATTAACATTTCTCAAAAAAAATTGTAATCATGCTCTGGAATACAAAAAAAGCTTCAAGTTCAGTTACTTGAAAGATAGACATGAAAATGATACTTGACATGATATGGAGGGGCACAGATGGGATTATACAGAGTGTAAGTATATAAATATACAGAGTATTAGAAATTCCCTCTAGTCAGGGCCAGATTAACACTTCACTGTACCCGGGGAAACAATATTCAAGGGCCCCATCATCACGACCCCAGGATCACCATAATCTGGCAAAATACTGAATAAATTACAGTAATACAGTAAATATACTCAATGTTTCAATAACTAACTGTCATCAAGTGCATTTTGATGTACAGATGTGCAAATGCTCATAGAACTACAAATGCACCACAGTGTTCTCTTGTCAAAGCCATTCACTCATGATGTTATGAAAACAAAACGCATTGGCATCAGTATAATCTGGCAAAATTGACCCACTACATAGAGAGTGAAGGAAGTGTCCTCCATTTTCACACAAAAATTAAATAAGCAACCATTTTCAAAGCATCCAATATTTATTTAACAACACCTACTCCCAACACAAATGTATTGAATTGATAGAGCCATCACAGAGGAAGTCCACAGACAAGACACAAACAAAAATCCATAATCTCCTAGAATCAAGTAGCATTTTGGTCCTCAGCTCATTTTAAACAGAAATCACCCTGTCATCTCAGAATTCAACAGGACAATCAAATTATAGTGCAATATAAACATTTTGAAATCTGCTGTTTTCTCTCAACAACAATAAACAATTTACAGCATTTTCATGGAGCCACCACAACGAAAACATAAATAAAATGCAGTATCATCTGCTCCTAAACTCATTTTAACTTGTTTTAAAACAGAAAACAACCTGTCACATCACAGTTCAACAAGACAGGCAAGGGTTAAACATTTTTGTGCAAGATAAACATTTGGAAATCTGTCAATTTCTCTCAATTAGACAAGACAAAAAGAAATGCTACATAATCTGGCAATGAAGCAGATCGTTGGTGAGGGAGCGTGTCCTACTCCCAAGTCCGGACTCCCTCACCGAAGCAAGACACTTGGCAGACCGGTTCTGGAAAGCTGCAGGCCCTCGGAAGATCGCCTCTTCACGGAGCGGCTCTGTAACCGGCCCCCACAGTGCAGGATCCACAGGGAGTAGAGGCGTTGAGGTACAGGGGCTGCTCGCAGACTCGACGAGCGGCTCAGATGGCGGTGAGACTCGACCATCACCGCTTCCCTCAACGGTCGCACTCGCAGCAGAATCCGGGCCGTCGGTTGAAGATGCTGCCGGGGGCTCTTCGCTCTCGGGGCTGTGAACATTAGCTAGCGCCGGCAGTGAAGAAATGTCCTGACTAGCTGAGCTGTCCTCGTTGACGGATGCTGCCTTAGCAGAACAGTTGCTAACATTTACTAGCGTGAAGAAATTCCCTATTTTCGGTATATATTTTAAATTTTCTGCGTTCCTGATATCCTTCTCCTTTTTTAATTTCCGTTTAGCGCTCCCACTTAGCTTCTCCATGTTTGCATTTTTTGAGTTGTGTTGTGTGTAGCGGAGCTTGCCGTCACGCGACCGGCTCAGTGCACGTTGATTGGCGTCACCGCCCTGGGCCCTTTAGAGGTCGTGGGCCCCTGGGCAATTGCCCAGTTGCCCATATGGTTAATCCGGCCCTTCCTCTAGTGGAACCCTAACCCACCCTTACCCTAACCCACACCCTAACCCTAAAGTATCTAACTACATATGATGTTTGAACTTGTCTAAAAAACACAGCTGCATGATGACGTCAGACTCGGCTGCGTGATGACGTCAGACTCGAAACACCAAGGATTTAGTGTGTATTTGCACAGCGACAACAGTGCCTCCTAGGGTCACAGAATATGACGGTCACAGAATTTGCTGTAACACCGGCATATGAATGTTTGATGAATCACACGTGAACCCTGTCATAAAATGATTTCTGCGCACGGATCTGGGCTCGTTTCTTCATTCGATTGATAAATTAGGCCCATGTCCTGACCACAAAATCCAGACAAAATGTAGGGCGGGACTTGATTTCGTTCATCGAGTACTGATTGGATCGTTAAAAGTTGGGTGTTGCCAACAAAATGGAGTCAGATTTGTAATCCAGTTTGCAATCTGTCAGTCATTGCAGCCCCGCCCTCGTGACCAGATGTGAAGAGAGGTCGTTTCGAGGGGAGGGAGGGGGTTAACATTTTTAATTCAAGATTACAAGTGCAAAACAAGTGAATTTTTAAAAATAATGATGTACACGAAAAATAACTTAACACGGATGCGCTGTCTGACAGAGATTCACCGACGCAGCCTTCAGCCTGTGACTGTTTACACCAGACTGGACCTCGCGTTGCGTTTTGCCGCGTCCCACAGTTTAGAAGCTGTCTATCTCCATTGAACGCGTCAAAGCAACTGTTTCAAATCGCGCTTAAGTGGTTTAAAAGCCTGTACACGAATAAGAGCGCGATTACATAATGTAACGCTAGACAAAGGATGTCAAAACAAACGGATGCTCCGTTAATTGCGATAAATATTTTCTCACGCGTTAATTTGAAAAAATTAATCGCATGCGTTAACGCGTTAACGTTGACAGCCCTAATCAAAACATTTGTTTCATTGAACTTGACATTTAGTGGACCTGAATACAGCCTTAAGAGAGAGAAGATTGCTTCCTGTTTTTAGCTCACCCTGTTGAAAGGCTGGATTGAGACTGTCAGGAGAAATCTTTAAAAAGAGGTTTAAAAGTGCTTTCCCAACAGCCTTACAAACAGAGTGTGTAGTGATAGACTCGCTCCAGAGCTCAGCACGCGTGAAACCCGATCGTATTGGCACGGTAGCGTGAATGGCCTCCCTATTAACTGCATAACATAAACAGGTTTCGCAGATGGCTGACAAAACAGTTCACATAGAGCCGCATTCACACACTCATGAATGCCTTTCATGTCTGTGTGAGTAACCGCAATGCCATAGATCAGTAATTCTCATAATAAACACTACTTAAATAAAGAGGCACCCTCACTAGGCTACAACATAAATAGTGATGTGTCTGTGATAGATTAGGCCTTATGAGCTTTACAAGTTTGCAGGCTAAGTGTATCTGTTCTTGATTTTGGTTTAGTTATAAATAGAAGGAAAATGACTCACAAATGAGATTTGTTTATGAATATAGGGTATCTCACCAGCAATAACAGCTTTGCTGAAAGTTGATTTCATCCAAAAAATGAAACACCCACATGGGTTGTACATTCGCAACCCTTTTTAGTAATCTGTTTGTATGAAGTAATTTAGTAATTCTGAATTTGTATGTAACGTTACAATAAGAATTAAAAGATAACTCATATGATGTAATAAGATATAATTCAATGTCAAGATTATGAGAGTTATTTCTGCCAGAAAGGAGGCAAGATGACATTTACTTAACAACTGACCAGAAAATGTGAGCAAAATATTATATGGTAAAGTTCTTTGGCGTAGGCCCCGTCCGTAGCTCGCATCCAGAGGGTCGTAGATACTCACCTGGGATGTATGGACATCTAAATGTGTACTATGAGTTCATCAAAAATCACCATATTTACAAAGGTAGGTAAAAATGTAACTGTTATTTACTTGGCATGATGCATGCATTTTAATGCAATAAGAATGGACATATAATGCCAGGCTTCATAAAAGTATTTTTTCATGCACAGATAAATAGTTCTCGATAAAACCTGAATCTGTTTAAGTTTATCGTATTTTATCCATTTTTATGTCAGTTTCATGTTGAAGTCATGATTTTAATGTGTGTGCTAAAACTGACTTGCCCTCCTTAGCTTTTGGTTTTAAAATGCCACATTAACTCCACCAATGAAAGTCAGTCATATATTTGACCACGTCTCACTGCCCTGCGTCTGTCAGTAATCAATGAGTTATTTTTGATTAATCTCCAAACACCACAAATCTATTTCTAGTCTTTAGTCATCTGTTTGAGCATTTTAATACAGCTGCAGTACATTTCACAGGTGTGTTCTTTTGTATTCCTACATGCATCGTGAATGTTTATCAGAAATGTATTCAATTATGAAGGGATCAGATCTGCAGAAGAAAACTCTGCATGTCCGCCCCAAAGCATCATGGAACGCATCAGCCAGGAAAAACAAAATCCAGTCCACTTGAAATTCAGTATTTAGACAAATACCAAAAGAATAACAAATGGATTGTTTATAAATACTATGAATTCTTTCTTTCTTACACACCGATTTCAAGTCGTAGCTAACTAAAAGTCCAGCCCATGTACACGTGAGTATGTGCACAAATACGGCAGATTTTCCCCAAAGTCACGCTCACAACAACAAAGTTGACTTTATTTCACTGCCACAGAATGCTAGTCATATAAACAGGTAAACACACACATATGAAAACATTTGTAGAAATAATAATAAACACGATTTGTTCAGACAGTGTAAAGGATATGTATTTACTCTGCCAAAGTATTGACCTAAGAGGCATACACACATGGCAGTTTCCATCAAAAATACAATCAGACATCATTCATTTTCAATGATAGTCTGTCATTTTTCGCTACGTTGGTGATGTGATGTGGTTAAGTCAAGTCACGAAAAATGTATTTGCTTTTTACAATTTGCATTGTACCAACGCAGCTGTACAAGAAGAAAATCAAACAAGCAACACACAAAGATACAACCTTAAAAAACATAAGAACATATACATAAATAAGCATTTACATATACTGTACATCTTTATTCATACATAATGCACTCACATACACAGCCATTGTATACTATGTAATACTGTATAATAGAGTACGACTCTCATGGTATTATTGCAAGTCTTACAAAAGAAGAGCTAGAGATTTGATGAGCTAGAGTCAAAAGAGAATTTGCAAAATATCATAGATTGAACAATTAGCATTCTTGGGAAAAACCACAATGACCCATTGCGTCACTTTCAGACCCACAATGAGAGTAGAATAGCATTATATACTATTCTATGTAACAAGTACATGGTTGACTCTTGACTCTTGTCATTTTAAACCTATGTATATGACCTTCTTATACAGAACACAAAAGAAGATATTTTGAAGAATGTTGGTAAACGAACAATGGCGGTACCCCTTCGCTGACAATGAATTGACACAAAACCAATGCAAATCAATGGGTACTGCCATGGTTTGGTTACCAACATTCTTCAAAATATCTTCTTTTGTGTTCTGTGGAAGAAAGTCGTACAGGTTTGAAATGACAAGAGAGTGAGTAAATGATTACAGAATTTTCATTTTTGGGTGAACTATCCTTTTAAAGCGGAGCTAAGTAGTAAATATGATACACCGAATGTCAAAAACGTGATTTATTACCCATAATTTATTACCCCCTGCCAGGTTTATGATTATGACCTTTGACCGTACATCCTGTGTACATTTATGAACCCTTTGTTGTTGCTCAGGAAAACAGGTTATAATGTCCAGGCCTCGTTGTTTCACACACCCCCCTTCTTTGCTGTAGAGATAAGGATTTGGTTTGAGAATGCTTGGTCTTTGACCTCCTGTGAATGAAAGCAATAAAAGATGAGTTAAAGAAAATAAGAAGCACTGATGTTGATATATTCCAGACCTTGTTGTTTTCACACCCCCCTGATCATGCATGGGTATTTAAACTATGTTTAGAAAAGCTGTATTTTAAACAACCAACTCTACTGATACAATGGCTGCTCCAAAGGCTGCTAAAACCGGCCGAAAGGTATCGTGTATTTCACCGACAAGAGGACCTGTGGAAATGAATGAAAAGTTGACTTTTGCACCTAAGAAAAGACAGAGAGTTAGTCTGACAAAGTTTCTCCATGAAGAACCTGATTATGTGAAACGTGATTTCCCAATGTCTGGCAATCGTGTGGGAAGGTATCTGTTTGACAAGGCGTCGCGCACAGTAGAGCTCTATACAGGTGATCTTGGAGATGATTTCACATCACAGGACCCCTGTCTGATTTTCCCGGCCAAAGACTGGTTTATATTTTACAATTATGTTTGGAGAGATTTGAACGACTGTGGCGATGATCCTTTGTACACAGCGGAGTGGGACAGCGTACTTCCTGAAACAAGGTTTCGTGTGGTTGGTGACCATAGTAAAAAGTTGCCGGAAGACTGTGTATATATATTTCGTTGCAACAACAAGACAAAACTCCGTGAACATGCATGGCCGATTCCAGAGCTTGAGCATCACAGGTACTATGACTTGATATTTTTGTTTCAGTGAAAAGATGTTCGTATGCTTGACAACATTTTTTCATGCATTGATAAAATGTTTAAATGGTGTGACCTCTATGAGCGATACACTTCCGTTAAAGTGCAGTTGTTCCACCCCGAGAGGTGTGTCACTAACACCAAGGACAGCCTCTTAACACCACACACCTACTACAGCCATTAAAAATGGTTCCAGTTTGAATTGCTCACTACAACCGCTTAACATGTCTCAAGAAACTCTGTCGCCACCCACTTAAGCCATCAACCCCTGGACTGCCCCAGCAATGCCTGATGACAATGCAACACCAATGGACAAAGACTTGCCCCCTTGTGACAACAGTTGGTTGGATAAATTTTGTACGGATCTGGGGTATCACAACCTGACATTCATCACAACCCCGTACGGAAATGCTGGTGCATTAGCAGGGGCCGCTGCCTTAGCAGGGATCAACAACACAGATGGTTGTATTCGTGCTGATGGATTCAAGATCATAAAAGCAACGGTCATGGTCCTTCTGGAACATCTTATCAACAAAAAACTGAAAGAACTCTGTATCGGCTGCGAAGTCGACCATCCTAGTCAAATTAGACACAGCTGTCTGTTTGAACCTGATGCCTATTTTTTTGACACTAACTTTGATGAACTGTCTCGTGGTATGTTTAAACCAGAGCTTAAACACATCATAGCTCAAGCACTGGCCCGTTGTGGTTTAAGAATACATCCCCTGAGGATTCAGGGGTCAGTTGACACAATTCTGCACGAACTGCGTAACGAGGTCTACATTTTGGAAAAGCTTCACCAAATCAGAGAAAAACTTGTGGATACCAACAGTGAAAGATTTGTCTATGACGCTGTGGACAGTTGGAAAGGTTTCGTCCAAATTGACTGAGTCTATCGCCGGTATGGGGAATTCATGCTTTGCAACGGGGTTGGCTAAATGTCTACTTAAACGACGTATAAGATGTGAGATGACCAACTTATTGTGCAAGATTGTTGATGACAGTGTTGGCGTATCTGTTATTGTTGTAAACAGATGTGGTGTGGATGTTAAACGCTTTACAAACCTCAAGAAACTAATGTCTGTTGTAAGAAATGTGTCAAATGAGTGGACTGATTTGATACACATGTGCACTAATGCGGGTGAATCAATTTCTGTAACTATCAGAAAAATTTTTGATCTGATGACTGAATGTGGTAATTCTATTAGAATTATTGACTTATTATGTATGTGTACGTATGTAACTGATTTATGTGTAATTACAATATCAAGAAATGACCAGACTGATGTTTGTGAGATTATTGAATCACTGGTTGATTACATTCTTGAGAAAAACATTGTGATGTGCATAAAATTCCTACACAACCTAGATGACGTATGATGTATTTTTCTTTGACTGTTGTGAAATAAAAACTTTAATCGCTTAAACCATCTATGTCATTCTTTTGTGGATACTGGTGTAGCAATATGTCTGAAGAACAAATGAAAAACATTTATTACACGCCTTCAAACCCTGGTTCTTTGGGGGGTAAAAAACGTTTAAAAGACGCTGTTTTAAAAGAAACGGGTATTCGTTTAACTAATACAGAGGTATCAGAATGGCTCTCCGGTCAGGATACTTACACACTACACAAAACAGCACCTCTAAAATACAAAAGGAATAGGGTTTTTGTCTATGGTGTTGACATGCAGTTCCAGGCTGATCTAGTTGATATGTCAGCGTATGCCAAGGAAAATGACAACAACCATTTTCTGTTGACATGTATAGATCTGTTTAGTAAATACGCTTGGACACGTGTGTTGAAAAACAAGACCGGTCTAGAAGTTGCTAAAGCTTTTGAATCCATACTCAAAGAGGGTCGGACCGCTTGTGTATTACAGACGGATAAAGGCGCAGAATTCTTTAACAAACACTTTCAAAACATCACAAAAAAGTATAACATTACACATTTCACAACAGCCTCTGAATTAAAGTCATGTGTTGTTGAACGGTTTAACAGAACCTTAAAAAGTAGAATGTGGAGGTATTTAACAGCGACAAACTCAAAACGCTATATCGATATACTTCAAGACATAACACATGCGTACAACTCAAGCTATCATAGGACCATCAAGATGAGGCCGATTGATGTAAACAAGGAAAACGAATCTGTGGTGTTACATAATCTATATGGTGATAGCAGATCTCGCCATGTCAAACCCTCATTTAAATACAAAGTTGGTGATATCGTTCGAATTTCTAAAGTTAGAGGGCCCTTTACCAAAGGCTATGAGGAAAACTACACGCAAGCATTTTTCACCATAACAACATGTATACCACGAGACCCCCCTGTCTACAGATTGAGTGATTACGACGGCGATGTTATCGATGGTGTTTTTTATGAAAAAGAAATACAAAAAATACATTTAAAGTTGAAAAAATTCTAGCCAAGAAGAAGAAGGGCCGCAAAACATTATTGCTGGTACAATGGCGCGGATGGCCTGTGAAATTTGCATCATGGATTGATCAAAAAGAATTGGTTGATGTACACACCCCATAAAACAAAATGACCTGTCTAGAGTGTATACATTTGTGTAAAAACCTACCATGGTTGAGGTGGGGTTTTACGTTACGCTCCCCTGCAATGCATCTTCATCTGTTTATCCGGAGAATAAAATATCTAATTTTACAACCCTCTTAGCGAGAACTATAAACCTAAAAGGAGAATGGGAAGTAGGGTTGATCGAATTTGAATATCCGGTGTCATGGTACACATTTAATGAGGAGGATGCAGCGTTTATTCTTGACCATGATGGTACAACAAAAACAACGTATAGTGATAAACACATCACTGATTACCCTCCTAAAGACAAAGAGATTGAGATATTCATTAACAGAGATCCAAAGATATCAAACAAACTTTACAGAATAAAGTCTGGCTACTATGATGACATTGTTTTCTTGATCAGGGAGATCAACACATACCTGCCATCTGGGGTGAGTTTTGGTTTTGACCACGTTAAAAACATGGTGTTTCTGAAAGGACCTCCGAAGACATCATTGAAATTTTTCGGGAAGCTAGCTATCATTTTAGGATTAAAACAGGGGATTGCTATAGAAACTAGTGACCAGACTGTGACGTATGCACCCCATCAAGCAGACATAAATGGAGGATTCTACACCATGTGTATATATACACAGATATAATAGAATATCAATCAGTTGGTGATTATCATGTCCCACTATTAAGGTGTGTCCATATCGAAGGTGAGAGTAACAAGGCTAATTGTGTTAGATACGACCGACCGCATTACGTTTCGGTTAATAAATCTTCCATCACCGAGATAAGCATACAAGTGAAAGACGATCAAAATCAGGACGTACGTTTCAGTTACGGAAAGGTGTGTGCTAAACTACACTTCAGACCCGTGAAACAGTATGTTTTTTAAGAGGTCAATTGGGAAATTATGTATTTCAACAACCATAATGCTGACCCCATGCGCTACGTGGCCTATTACCAGAATCAGGCAGGCAATGGACTCCCCGGTTACACCGGGAGTGGGGTAATGTACGGAGCTGGTTTGGGAGGCCTTTTCCGTGGCCTCTTTAGAATGGCCGTACCCTTACTAAGACGTGGATTTAGCATAGCCAAGCCTCATCTTAAATCAGCGGCAAAAAATATACTAAGTGATGTTGTTAGTCATTTATTATCGCAGTCTTTTAATAACAAACAACAACAACAACACCCAAGACGGATCGGGGTTAATGGTAATGAGTCGCAGAAGAGTGTCTAGACCGCCAGGGGTGCGGAGGAGTGGCCAAACACAGAAGAAAACAAAACGACATCCGAAGAAAACGTCAGTTGTAAAACGCAAGCGCAAGGGTACATCAAAGGGTGCTGCAGCAAAAAGACGAAAGAGATCTGTTAAAACAATAATTTAATCATGGCCTTACTACACAGCATATCAGAAGAGTGTTTAAAAACCGAACTGGACCTATTTACAGTACCACTAACTCAAACCGCTATTGAAAAAAATACCTATATAGAAGTGCCACCTTTATCTGCGATTTATGACTCGACCCCTTTGGAATTTTTTATTGCCGGGACTGGTGAGGATTATGTGGAACTAAACAACACATTGTTATTTTTACGTCTCAAAATCACTAACCCCGATGGTACAGATATTGCAGACGGAGCCCCGGTTGGACTTATTAATTACCCAGGAGCAACAATATTTTCACAAGTTGATGTATCGCTTGGGGATCGTCTTATATCACAGAGCTCTAACACATATCCTTATCGCTGCATAATAGAATGTCTTATCAATTATGGTAAAGATGCCCTGGAAACACTTTTCTCTGCTGGACTCTTTTACAAAGACACAGCGGGGCATATGGATGCTCCGGACCCTGCAGGGGGAAATCGTGGTCTGACAAAAAGAGCGGCCTTTACCAACGCCAGCAATGTGGTCGAGCTCTTCACACCCATTCACAGTGATATTTTCTTTCAAGAAAAACTGATGCTTAATGGAGTGGACATTAAAATTCGGATGACCAGAGGTAAAGATGAATTTTGTTTGATGAGGAGTGACAATATAGCCTATAAACTAAACATTCTGTCAGCATCGCTATTTGTGAAAAAAGTGTCAGTATCACCAGCTGTGAGGTTGGGCCATGCACAAGCACTGCTCTCAACCACCGCCAAGTACCCCATCGACAGAGTATGCCTGAAAAATTATTCCATACCAATTGGATCGAGGGTCTGCACTCAAGAAAACCTATTCTTAGGAACTCTACCAAAATCTATCGTACTAGCAATGGTCGATAATGATGCTTTTGTAGGAGCATATGATAAAAACCCCTTTGCATTTAAAAATTATTACCGTTGATGGTTATATTGAACACACATCCTTCTGGACTGCCAGGTCAACACTGGTTAGCCATCTACATAAATGAGAATGGTGTAGGATGCTTTTTTGACAGCTTTGGTAATAAACCAGATTACCACGGCTTTCCGCCAATTATCAAAAATGTTTTAAAAGCAATTCTAAGGAGGTTCAACATTCGACTGTGCAAGTCCAAGATTTTTCTTCAGACACTTGCGGTCAGCATTGTGTGTTTTTTCTCTACCACATGGCTAAGGGGTTTGATTATGATTATGTGTTGAGATTGTATAGTGATGATTTTATTAAAAATGATAAAAAGGTGTCAGCTTTTGTGAAAAACCTTAAACAATCTCGATGTAATGACAATGTTTTCAAATGTATTCAATGTGTGCAAACAGGTGAAATGTTTATGTCTGATATGTTTTTCAATAAACACTAAAGAACAGAACAGAAAATCTATCTTTTTTTTTATTTTTATTTTCATACAAAAATATTCAACAATACATATAATAACTAATCAACAAAAACAAACAAATCTCAGAGATTAAAAACTTATCCACCGACCCTGGTCAAGAGGGGGTGTTTGAATTACATGGCCTTCTGAATAATTTGATTGTGTCGACGGTGTGATCGGATTCAATCTCTTTCTTTTTCTATCATGATTAGGTGAGCTGGTTACAGGCGTTGTCAATCTGTTTTTTAAAGAGTTAATTACACGTCAGACAGAGTGGTTTGGTACCATAGAGTATGGTATATTTAAAATACCAAATGATTCCAGAAACTCGATCCACCCCAGTGGTCTCCGTTCATCAGCAATCTTTTGTGGAGCCATGACACCCCTAACTAAATCGTACATGTGTCAACCAGGGATCGTTCTGCCTTTAAACACAAACTCGCCTGAAGCAGCCCAGGATGTGACATTTTTAGTTTTAGACATCTTATCTAAAATGTAGCGAACATTTTTCACGCTCCTCCTTGGAACATTCTTTAAAATGTCATCCGTAACATTATCTATAGTGTCCTGGACACTCACACTATCTGGCACAGCAGGGTTTTCTTTTTCAATGAGGTCAGGTTGTGGAAGGGTTAATGTTAATGTGTTGGTCTCCCTGTCCCCTTGTTTAGAGAGTGATAAAAATCTCTGCAAAACAGCTGTGTACATCTTAGCCTTTTCATATGGTTCCAGATCAGTCCTGTACAGAATTTTTCTTATAGTCATGTCCAAATCATCCTCTACGACCTGTTGAATAGACTCACGGGGTGTGGCAGTCTTGAGCTTATCCAACTGGTTTTGTGACACCAAAAACATCTTTTCAGCATACTCCATCACCAAAATTATATAGGGGCAATCAAACTGGTTATGAACGGAATAGCCACACTTAAAAGGGGTAACAGAAATCCTCCTTGTTGATTGATTAACCTTCGTTTTCTACTAACTCCAACCTTTTTATCCGCAACAATTTTGATTTCACTACGTCTTCTCTTCAATTTCTGATATTGTTGTGGTGTGAGTGGTACATTACCATGGAGTACGTTAAGAGCAACCTAGCACAATGTTACAATGAACTCGTCTGTGGCTGCCTCTAAAATAACACGTCTTTGTTTGGGTGTAGCTTTTAATAGTAACTTTAAAAGAGATAGGTTTCTTACGAGCCTTGCAGACATCTCCAACGATGTTAGTGTCTTCTTTTCTGAATGAACTAAATTAGAGGTATTTCGTACAGCATGGAAGGATAGTATTCGAAAATACAGGAAAGCCCTAAAAACTTCTAGATCCGCCTACTTTTCATCACTAACAGAAGAAAACCAGCACAACCCTAGGTTTTTATTTAACACGGTGGCTAAATTAACAAAAAATAAATCGTCAGTGACTTCTGATCCTGTATATCAGCATAGCAGTGATGAATTTATGAACTAC
>NW_026634243.1:54648-94283 GCF_024868665.1 Triplophysa rosa
CTTTCCTCATCTGTGTGCGTACAAGGCATGACTTTGCTTTGCTCATCTGCACAGGTACGGCAAAGGGGAAACATCAGCTTCCCACCACATCGGTATGCTAATACGGGGTGGAGCAATCTTCGGGGTGGGAGGACCTTCGCCTTAATGATACCAAAATAATCTTCAACGTTTTGAAAATCCTTAAAGATTATTCAGGATGGCCAATGGGGTAAGGTCTTCGAGACTGAACAAAAGGATACAGGCTGGTGAAATCAACATACCTAATCTTCTCTCCCTCTGCAACTTTGTGGTACAATTTATAAGCATTTGTACGGCCTCCAAACAAAGCATCGCGTGGTTTCAATCTTTCAGGGGCAGAGTAGGTGGACATAAAATTAATCACATCAGGGTCAGTTTGCTTAAGCTCACGCCAGCGACACTCCCAAATAACCTCAACATCAAGATTGTAGCCGTTTCTTAAAACCTCAAGCCTGTCATTAAACATTTTCAAGTGTATTCCAAAAGGTATTTTGGACTGGGGATTTATGTAATCAGGTCTGAAACATGTGCTATGCCCATGAAAATAACAAACTGCAAAGTCTAGGGCTTTCCTCACACCAGATTGTTCGTAATAGCCATCAACAAAGAACCCTCCAAACTTCATTTCACCGTGATTCAAAGCGTGATGTATGTCTACATCGCGGGTCTTTTTCACATATTCAAGCCACTCGATCGAAACATTCGAGAATGTCTTGTGCTGACGTATGTATGCGTTATTGTGAGTCAGTGCTAATGTGTTAGGGGTTAGAAAGTGAGTCTTGAAGACACCCATACAACAGGATGCTATAGGAAGTTATAAAGCTGAATGGGTCTAACTGTGTACATTCAATGAACTCTCTCCTGTACTTAATGCAAGCCTCACGAAGTAAAACAACATCATTCATGCAGTACAAACCAATCTCTTCTCTGAAGTCAAAGACCTTCCCTTCAAGTGTGTCATACCACTGATCAAACTTTACCATGGCACTGTCTGACATTGTCGAATAGCCATAGTGATGTTTGGAAGGGTATGGCCCTACATAGTTTTGATTCTCAACACTATTGAAGAGATGGGGGAAGTAACCCTTCTCTGTGGTTGGCAAATTAAATGCTGCAGGTGTCTTTGCTAGGGCCATTGGCATGAAAGAGAAACTATCAATGTAACGCTGACTGAAAACCTGGTCATACATGAACGTCAATCTACAACCCTGCATGATTATATCAAGTATGAGTCCCTGACTGCAGAAATATTCCAGGATTAAGAAATTATCAAAAACGGCACCATTGTGGGCCACAAATGTATAGTTTTGATATTTTGGCCGTCTAAACTTGCGAACGAACTGTTCGATACAGTCTTCACCACCCCACTCAAATGCCTTACCCTTAAAAGTCACAGCACATGCATAATTAGCAACATGCTTACCATCATCACAACGTGTTTCAAAGTCATAAAATATGTATTTGCCTTTAATCTCTTTCAGCAGAGTAGGCTGTATGAAGCATTCATGTGTACCACCATGCCCTATATCCTCACGACAATGGAAGCAACGTTCTGCAGGACATTTATGCTTCTGGGGTTTGTCTGCAGCTATATGGTAATGCCTACAGCATTTTTTGCAGTATTTTGTGGTATCACAAGGCGATCTATCAGATCCACTATCAGAGGCCTTTTTATGGGCATTGAAACAATATACTGATTTACAGTATCGCAAACAGTCTGGACAGTGTATCGTCATTTTAACCTGTTTGAAGCACTGGTCGTCATTGCATACAGAACAAACAAATTTACAATCATGACCCTGTCTGTTTGTATAACCCTTGTAACAGTAGTAACAAACATACGGTGATCCAACAAATGCTTCCACACATTTTATCATATGATAATGCCAGGCATACAGGTATAGAAACACTGTCTTGGCATGTGGTTCGTCATGGGTTTTATACAACTCTAACTTACCGCCACTTGACCTGTGATACACCACAATCTTCAAATCTAACCCCCTCTCAAACCTTGAAACATGATTAAATCCTACACAATCCTGAGATGTAAGACCTGCAGCAGTCTGTATATCCCTAGCCCTGCTTTCTAAGTCATGATGCTCTGCCACTGGATCTAGAAAATGTGCCAAGGCTATTGCAAAACACAAATTATTTGTCATGTTGCTGGGGGAGAATAAATACATTCTTTTTCTCTTAATCACCTCATTATGGGCTATATCTGTTAGTTTCCTACGAATACCACCATTCCTACTTCTAGCTATGGACACATGCAATTGCAAATCTTCATCGGCCATCACTTGATCATTACTTTGTGCGACAGCTTCAAACTGATCTACAAAATACCTCTCATCATAGCCATTGTCGGCGCACAACATAGTGTTCACATCCGATTTTAAACTGGGGCCTCTGAGACTGATATTGATAAAGGACCCCTCACCACCCACATGCCTGGAGAACGTCACAATTTCTGACAAAACATTTTGTACGAATATAGTGTAAGCGGCCATATCTGTGGACGTGATTTCTCTCAAATTCATATTTCTGTGAATCTCTAAACCATTAAAATAGGGTCTTGGGACGATGGTGTAATCACCAACTGTTTCACCATCACGCACAAGTGTGTCTACATCATTCTGACTTAAACCCATAGGGGTATCTGTCAATGGATCTGGAGAATTATTCATTTCACCATTACCGGTTTGTAACAAGTTACCTTGTGTATCAAAATACTGATTTTGCATATGAATAATTTCTTCTATCCTTTCACAGATGTTAGGGGGTGATGATTCATCTATTTCAGCCTCTGAGACCGACAGATCTTGTAAAACCCTATCAAAATTTAGATAGGCAGGCCCCAAAACAGCTATCTGATGATCGATAATGTCTTGTAACTGCCCAGACAAATGCTCATGTCTACCTCTTACAGGGCTCATCTGTTGACGGCAATGTAAATCATCGTCTGAAAGACCTCTTTTACCAGCCATTTTAAAAATGTATTTTCAAATTAAACCGATTCTCCTCTGATTACACACTAAAATAAAAATCGTATAAATCAAATTAAATGACCCCACTATCAGGCAAAAAAATCTATGGAAAGCGATACCTTATACCTTTCACAAAATAATAGCTCAAGAGCACAGCTTAAAATTAACAAATTTGCATCATAATTAAAAATAAACCACGATTAAGAATTACCAAGCATATTGCAACCACTCGGTACATATTAATGAATATGATCAAAAACCATGCAATCAGTGTAAAATACACAATAACAACTCATAATCACAATTTAAAAATAACAAAATAACCCCACAATTAAGAAGTACCATGGGGTAAAATAGCACGAGTAAGATTTGCCAGCAACCTTACCATGAGTTGTCTTTGACTGTT
This sequence comes from Triplophysa rosa, assembly GCF_024868665.1. Taxonomy (NCBI): domain Eukaryota; kingdom Metazoa; phylum Chordata; class Actinopteri; order Cypriniformes; family Nemacheilidae; genus Triplophysa; species Triplophysa rosa. The sequence continues at coordinate 58,057 of NW_026634243.1, forward strand.
TTCAGCTTCATGGTTCTGGATTACAGTCTGCAATGCTCCTTGAAGAAACTCCATGCGATTGATTAGTAGTCTATTTACCGCTACTTGCTCTAAAGAGTTCGTTAGCAATGGTTCCACACATCCGTAATTCAGATTTTCTTGTACCCCACGGGTATGTTCACGCAACTCCAGCAATAACTCCTGGGTGAAGTGTTCCTGGTTCGGCGGTAGGGGTTGTTCAATAATCACCGAAGGCTCCCCTGTAGCAGTTCTGTTCACATTAACCTCTGCACATTCCCCTGGATCCTCGGATGAGATGCTTTCAGTGTTGTTTGGTACAAACAACCCATGCGCATCATTGCTACCATCCGGGATGTCCGCCAAAACAGTACTCCAGGTCACTGTGTCACCTCCAGCCCTCAGCAAGTGAAAGGGCTGGAGAAATCTGTGTAGAAATCTGTTTAGACACAGTAAAAGACATATTAGTACACAATGACATAGTTTTCCATAATAATATTCCAAATTAGCATCAGATTCACACTTACCAACCGCTTTACTACATTCTGTGTGAACACGTTGTGTTGGAGGCACTACTGGTGGCGCTACTGGTATAGATTTTAAAGCCACACTTCTTCGTCTTCAACTTAACCGCTTTATGGGTCTTAAAGATGCTGCCGATGTAGTTGGAACAGCAAACCCCGGCTGTGTAACTAATGCTATATTACCCCCAACAGGTAAAATAAAAGATAAATAAAAGTTTTCGTGTTTTCAAGCAGATTTAGACAACATGTAACAGTCAATATTTCAGAAAAGAGATGTGCATCTAACATAACACATTATTACCTTGCCGATCACCGTTGGTTGTGCCATTTTGAGATCCGGAATTCAATGCATCATTCACTATTCGGAATAAATTTTGCGTAAAATGAAAAACATATAAAACGTAATCAACCGAGCACAAATTTACTTGCAAAACCACATAAAAACAATACTCACAAAGCTGGTCAATATGGTCAAATGTCGTCTGAGTTTCAAAAAATCCTGCATCGTACACACATATATATTTTTAATTCCTGTTAAACATTAAGATACACAAATAAGACTATTTCACAATGAGGATATCATAATAAACCAAATAATATAAAAAATAAAATAAAAATGAAAAAGACAAACTTACCAATCAAATTTGAAGCCATAGTTTTAAAAAGAGAGCAGAGGCTTCGTAGAGCAGACGTTACAATGTATAGTCCGAAATGAGATCACAGACCTTTGACTGAAGGAGGCAGGGGTCACTGACCCAGCGGCGTGGCTTGGATATTTGCATGAACAAACAAGAACCTCCCCAATTTAAACTATCCCAACACCAATAATATGAAAACTATACCAAAACATTATCAAATATAACTGTTTACCAGCCACACTAAATAACAAATAATAGAAAATAACAAAAAGTCTAAAGAATTATAATGTAAAGACATGTATTGTTTTTTTTTTTCGTAAAAACAAAAAATCTGTGAAAATGTACTTAGGTAATCCTATTGTAAAAAGTATACAGTGTTTTGTGTATACCACCTGAATATAATCATACAATAATGCGTGATTTTACTCACCACTATAAATAGAAGAAGGTATACAATTCATGAGCTTAAATAACTAGAGTATAAAAACAAAATAGTATAAGTTCTGCACAAGAAAAGCAGGCTGGAGTCAGCAAGTCTGTAGGATTAATCAGACAGGATGGTATCCTATAACTTTGTTAATTGTTTAACTCATTGGTTTAACTCTTGAACACTAAACATCGCCTTGTTTAGTCTAACAAAAACTCACATTTGGACCGACTCTTCCATGACCAGAAAGAACATGTCGGGGCATGTCAAATGGCTGTTTGTGACAAATTGATATAATACAGACCAATGTCTCAAACACTTTCATCATCACTAGAAGATTCAAAACCCGAAAACAGGTAACTCTTAAAAAGGATAAACATTTAATTGACCACTATAAATTGTAAAAAGCCATCGCAGCATACAGACTTCACACTGAGTTGGGACACAGACAGGCCGGCTGCCAGCCCGGTAGGATGGAACCATATTCTGCCAGGTGGTGTGTGGGGATAGATAGGCAGTTCATAAAAACAGAAACCAGAAGAAAACTAACCTTTGATGACCAAGTCATAAAAACACACACATAAACTTTGTTTGGGATAACATGATAAGAAGACAGACCCTAGATTTCATGCTATGTTGGAGGATAGGACCCCCCACTGCCAGGCAGGTGGGGTGGAAACGAGTTTTTGCCATGTGGTGTGTGGGGTTAGATATGGAGATCGTAAAAAAGAAAACCAGAAGAAAACCAACCTTTGATGACCATGTCATAAAAACACATAAAGATAAACTTCGTTTGGGACACGCATAAACATTTTACTTTATCTCACCCTAATTTACAAATCAGACAGGGTGAAAGCATCGTCTTGGTTTGGGGGTGGAGGGGATGTGTGGGTAGGCAGGGGACAGAGGATCTCCCAACATAGTTGTAACTACATTTTCATTTTAACAACTGACTGCATGCATCACCCTACAACACAGGCAAGTTCTTTTTAAAACTTAAAAGCTAGATCTTTTATCTTATTTCGGTTAATCACTATTTAGCTATTTTATTTAACAGTGCTAATTATTTCTTTAACTCATCTTGTATTGCATCATTCACAGGAGGTCAAAAACTAAACATTCTCAAACCAACTCAGACACATTCTTTTTAAACTTAAAACCTGAATCTTTTAACTTATTTCAGTTAATCACTATTTAGCTATTTTATTTAACATCAGTGCTTCTTATTTTCTTTAACTCATCTTTTATTGCTTTCATTCACAGGAGGTCAAAGACCAAGCATTCTCAAACCAAATCCTTATCTCTACAGCAAAGAAGGGGGGTGTGTGAAACAACGAGGCCTGGACATTATAACCTGTTTTCCTGAACAACAACAAAGGGTTCATAAATGTACACAGGATGTACGGTCAAAGGTCATAATCATAAACCTGGCAGGGGGTAATAAATTAGGGGTAATAAATCACGTTTTTGACATTCGGTGTATCATATTTACTACTACAATGTTTTTGTTTTTTAATGTATATAGCTTCTGTTAAATAAGTTGTAGCTAAGGATGTGTTTATGTTAATAGGTAAAGAGTTTTTGAGGGGGACACCGCCTCAACACCCCCACATCCACTTTTTAACAGCTTAACTCCTGAGACTGCGATAGACTGCTGTGAGACTAGAGTAACTGTTTCTTTTTAGTACCAAACATCTGCATAGTCAAATTTTGTGTTGTACATCTGATCTAGCAAGGAAATCCAAGAAGTCCAAACAGTAAGTGTTTCTGTTTTACATTATTGTAGGGGCATTTAAATGTAAGTGTTAAACAAATGGTTAAATGTTTTTAATGTTTTGCTACAGATCTAAAACTTCTCAACTGGGCATGTTTTATTTAATTGTCAGCATTTTCTTATGTTGCATGCTTTTCACTCAAAACATGTGTTGAATATACTTTACTTACTATATATACACATACCGACTGAACGTATCAAAAATAATAGCAAGAGAAATACACTCTGCAAGATTTTTAAGGACCCCCATATTTTTCTCTGTGTAAAGTGCTTTTTATGTTTTTTTCCAGACAGATCTGACAGATTGTGTTCTGGATTGGGAATTACACGTAAGTGGTAAAATTTAGTTACATTTAAAATTATTTTTATATGTAAAAATCTAGACTTAAAATTGAAATAAATGTACAGATAAACCAAAAAATGGCTTTAACATGCAGGGAAATGTGCAACTTCTGTAGACAATGTGTCTTGTGAAACGCTGTAATGTTTAAAAAACACAAAGAGCCCCCAAGATAGATGTGCTCTGGTTTCAACTCTTAGAAAGTTCTTCATTTAAAAGATTGGATATTACCTCTAGTTTTAGCCTAGGTTTATCTGATTCTGACAAATGTTTTTGGTCTTCTCATCTTCTTTTCTTGATTGCTCTATAAGTACTGGCAAACATGGACTACCTGAGAGCAAAGACGGACTACCTGTCACATAAATGCTAAATTTACAATACTTGGTATTTAATGCTAAACTTACATCACAAGACAGCAGTTTGAAGTTATGGCTGCACTCAGTGACTTTGATTGGAGGTAGCTGGGTGGGTGTTGTGGGGAGTGGGGGGGCTTGTTGGTTGTGGTTAGGGGCGTTTCATTTGTTGGGACTGTGTGGGTCTGGTCTGGTTGGTCTTGTTTTGTGGTCGATGTCGGACAACAGAGGAATAAAGTTAATTATGCCATTACTACTTTTCCCTGGTTGTTCCTCTGTTGTCTGTTGTTGATCGCGGAATGGGACCGGGTTGGACCTGCACGGTTTCGGCGGGTGGGGCTTCCTGGGTCGCGGCTCGTGGGCTCTCCCTGTTCTTCGTGGACGTTGCTCGGTGGCTTTGGTCGGGGTCACTGAGTGCAGCTATGACACGTCAGAGGAGATCTGGCCCTCACGGCTGAGCCTGGTTTCTCCCGAAGTTTTTTTTTTTCTCCATCATTGGAGTTTGGGTTCCTCGCCACAGCAGAGCAGTGCCATGTTGGCTTGCTCACCGGGAGACTGCATTTATTTATTCATTTATTTATTAGATATTATTTATTATAATGATCTTGCTTGGTCTATAAACACCATGCACTATGCTGTGTTTTACCTTTCTGTGTTTTTCTTATTTGTTCCTGTAAAGCTGCTTTCGAACAATGCACATTGTGAAAAGCGCTATATAAATAAAATTGAATTGAATTGAATTCAAACATGCATATCAGTAGAATATTAATTAACCTTCACCTTATGTCTTTCAGCGGTGTAGACCTGCATCAACAAATGGTAAGTTCATGTGCATCACCCAATCCAAAACTTACGTGTTACTTAAGGTACGGATGAAAGTCATATATACACTACAATGCATGTAGTCTATAAAGATGTGATTTGTAAATGTATCAGTTGATAAAAAGCGAAATTCTTGAGAGATGAATATGCGTCTTGTGTTACCATGTTGTCTCAATAAATAGATATGCTTTAAGAAAAGAGCAAATTATTTAATCCTATGCCTATAACCTAAAATACACAACATGCAAGCAAAATGGATCTCTCACTAAAAACAGTTTTGACATAAAAACACGTTTGTTTACTACACGAGTTAGTATCATCACTATTAATATCATCACCATGTGAGTCTCAAGAACATTTTTAGATTTCTTAAATCATTCTCCTGGTAAACATTTGTATAGTTTTAACATTTGCGTTTAGTCAGTACAATGTTTTACACTTGCATTTCATAGAAGTAGTTTTGTTTTGTTTCTCACTGTTTTGTGAATATTTAAAGAGGACATGTGATTTGTGTTTAGAGTAACTTAATGTGATGTGTCAGTGACCTTTTGTTAGCTTCATTGTTTTACTAAACCTAAAGAATGAAACCAATGATCCGCATTTCAACTACTAGCCAGTAAATATAGGGCAGCTTTTTCTTTTTCTGAAACAATCTGCAGAAAGCTATGACACAAACATGGTTAGGCTATGGATTTGTATTTATTTATTTTAGTTTTGGAAAGATGTTCATTTTAACTTTTTCATAAATTTTTGCCATCTGTATTTCCTTACTTTACCGATTTATAATTAGTTGCATGGTTGCTTCTTTGACGTTTTTAGCTATAATTGTAAAGATTTTAAATAGTTCTTGGATTTTGTATAAAAATCTAATTCTTTAGTTTTTGACTTGTTCATTGTTTTTGGGTTCTTGTTCAATTGTCTCATTTTCCTCACTGATTTATCCAAAATGTCTCGCTTTAATGCTGGTCAGATCAGTTGTTCTGAGTTTTCACACTGTTCGAGCCATTGGGTTGATGTATGTTTGCGTGAAAGTGACCTATTAGTCAGATATGGTGTCCCACACCCGAAATGTGACCTCTGCTTTTAACCCATACAGAGAGTAGTGAACACACGCACAGCAAGTGGTGAACACACGTACACCCGGAGCAGTGGGCAGCTATCACTGCAGCACCCGGGGAGCAAGTAGGGCTAAGGTGCCTTGCTCAAGGGCACCTCAATCGAACCGGCAACATTCTGGTCACGAGTCCCACTCTCTAACCATTAGGCCACGACTGCCCCCTTAATTTAATAATAAAAAAAACTATTTACATACCCCATCAACTCATTTCTTTCTGTCATTTTTTCCTTTGCAGAATAATGCAAAGAAGATAAAGACTGTGTACAAACTCTACCTCTGCACAAAAAGGAATATATCTGAAAAGTTAATAAAGTTGAAAGTTAAACCTGAAAATCCAACAACTGGAAAAAAGATGCAAGAAAAACCGCCATAAGACAGTGACACAGGACCTGTTGTTTCAACACTATTTAATAGTATGCTTTCTCTGCAGCAAGCAGCTATAGCCTACAATAAAATATTTGTATTAAACTGAAGGAAAAGTAAAAAATGTTAGGCTACAAAAAAACAAATTATAACTCTGTCTCTTTAATAGTCATCAAAAATCATCTTATTGCCCCATCAGTCTTTCTCTACAACCATCACTGGCAGCCTCTCTCTCATCAGGCAGACAATATACAACACACACATGGCATCCCATTGTACCTTGCCATTTTTTGAAACTGTAGGTCACTATAAATTGTTTGGATTTACATCTTTTTGGCCAATATAATTGTTTGAAATTGTTATAGCTATTATCAATTTATTGGGGGGATGTTTAAATTAAAAACTTTATTGAAATTAGTTTAAACATTTACAGTATATCAAATTGATATAATCTAACACAGATGTATGACAACAGACAATATATTCATTTATTATTGTGTTCTATAATTAATTTAATTGACTTCTTGAAATTTTTATTTATCGTGTTCATTTAGGTGATGTAATATTGCATCATGACAGAGAATCAGTGGTAATATCATCACATTACATTGACCTCTAGTTAAGCAACAACTAAGGCTTAGCCTGACAGTTAGCCTGCCCCGGACCCGGCCAATTTCCCAGCATAAGTTGCCATAGTAACTGAGTTTGAACTATTTTAAATTTGCTTTATGAAACCGAATCGACTGACAATAAATCTGATTTACCAAAATAGGCCTGGCTTATTTCGTAATCTTGTTTTATGGAACAGCCCTCTGGTCATAAAAACACGCAAACATGTAGCTGTACAATCTTTTATCTCACCAGTGCTTGCAACTCATTAACCCTTCACAAATCAGTGTCACTTTTTTTTACATCAAATGATAACATGTCACTTTATTGTAATTGACATCAATATCTTAATGTCTAATATTTATTTTGTGTGTGTGTGTATCTCTAAACAAAATTGAACAGTGACACTGATTTGTGAAGGGTTAATGAGTTGCAGACCATCACTGGTGAGAATAAAGATTGTACAGCTATATGTTTGCATGTTTTTATGACCAGAGGGCTGTTCCATAAAACAAGATTACAAAATAAGCCAGGCCTATTTTGGTAAACCAGATTTATTGTGAGTCGATTCTGTCACGGCTCTGCCTTATCTTGTCATGGTTTTCTTGGTCTTGTGGCAGAGCCGTGACAAAGCCTTTGGTTTTGTGTGAGAAAACCATGGGGTGTTTGTCTTTTGACACTCCATGTGTTTTCTCGTGTCTTGTCATTGGCCCCGCCCCTCTCATTTCATGTATTGCTTCCCTGCTGTGTCTAATGTTTCCCACCTGCCCTGTGTCATTATCCCTCATTTGTCTTGCCTTTAAAATGCCCTCATGTTTCTTTGTCCGGTGCTTGTGTACCCTGTACCTTGTGCGTGTACCCTGTGCAGTTGTTCGTGTACCGTCGTGCTTTTGTGCTGAAGTGTGAGTCTTGTGTTTTACCTTGCCCTGCCTTATTTACCCCTCCTTGTTTGTAAGACGTTGTGTCGTGTCATTTTTTTAGTTATTTTTGTTTTGCTGTTTTAGCCCCCTCGTGGGAAGTCTTTTTGGTTTCTGTTCTTCTTATTAGTCATGTCCTCGTTACCCCCTCGTGGGTGTTTATGTTGTTAATAAACTTATCTGTTAACCCCTTCACCACCGCTGTTGCCTGCGCTTGGGTTCTTCCCCTTTGAATTCGTGACAGATTCGGTTTCATAAAGCAAACTTAAAATAGTTCTAACTCAGTTACTATGGCAACTTACGCTGGGAAATTCGCCTGGTCCGGGGCAGGCTAACTGTCAGGCTAAGCCTTAGTTGTTGCTTAACTAGAGGTCAATGTAATGTGATGACATTACCACTGATTCTCTGTCATGATGCAATATTACATCACCTAAATGAACACGATAAATAAAAATTTCAAGAAGTCAATTAAATTAATTATAGAACACAATAATAAATGAATATATTGTCTGTTGTCATACATCTGTGTTAGATTATATCAATTTTATATACTGTAAATGTTTAAACTAATTTCAATAAAGTTTTTAATTTAAACATCCCCCAATAAATTGATGATAGCTATAACAATTTCAAACAATTATATTGGCCAAAAAGATGTAAATCCAAACAATTTATAGTGACCTACAGTTTCAAAAAATGGCAAGGTACAATGGGATGCCTTGTGTGTGTTGTATATTGTCTGCCTGATGAGTGAGAGTCTGCCAGTGATGGTTGTAGAGAAAGACTGATGGGGCAATAAGATGATTTTTGATGACTATTAAAGAGACAGTTATAATTTTTTTTTGTAGCCTAACATTTTTTACTTTTCCTTCAGTTTAATAGCATACTATTAAATAGTGTTGAAACAACAAGTCCTGTGTCACTGTCTTGTGGCGGTTTTTCTTGCATCTTTTTTCCAGTTGGTGGATTTTCAGGTTTAACTTTCAACTTTTCAGATATATTCCTTTTTGTGCAGAGGTAGAGTTTGTACACAGTCTTTATCTTCTTTGGATTATTCTGCAAAGGAAAAAATGACAGAAAGAAATGAGTTGATGGGGTATGTAAATAGTTTTTTTTATTATTAAATTAAGGGGGCAGTCGTGGCCTAATGGTTAGAGAGTGGGACTCGTGACCAGAAAGTTGCCGGTTCGATTGAGGTGCCCATGAGCAAGGCACCTTAGCCCTACTTGCTCCCCGGGTGCTGCAGTGATAGCTGCCCACTGCTCCGGGTGTACGTGTGTTCACCACTTGCTGTGCGTGTGTTCACTACTCTCTGGATGGGTTAAAAGCAGAGGTCACATTTCGGGTGTGGGTCACCATATCTGACTAATAGGTCACTTTCACGCAAACATACATCAACCCAATGGCTCGAACAGTGAGAAAACTCAGAACAACTGATCTGACCAGCATTAAAGCGAGACATTTTGGATAAATCAGTGAGGAAAACGAGACAATTGAATAAGAACCCAAAAACAATGAACAAGTCAAAAACTAAAGAATTAGATTTTTATACAAAATCCAACAACTATTTAAAATCTTTACAATTATAGCTAAAAACGTCAAAGAAGCAACCATGCAACTAATTATAAATCGGTAAAGTAAGGAAATACAGATGGCAAAAATTTATGAAAAAGTTAAAATGAACATCTTTCCAAAACTAAAATAAATAAATACAAATCCATAGCCTAACCATGTTTGTGTTATAGCTTTCTGCAGATTGTGTCAGAAAAAGAAAAAGCTGCCCTACATTTACTGGCTAGTAGTTGAAATGCGGATCATTGGTTTCATTCTTTAGGTTTAGTAAAACATTGAAGCTAACAAAAGGTCACTGACACATCACATTAAGTTACTCTAAACACACATCACATGTCCTCTTTAAATATTCACAAAACAGTGAGAAACAAAACAAAACTACTTCTATGAAATGCAAGTGTAAAACATTGTACTGACTAAACGCAAATGTTAAAACTATACAACTGTTTACCAGGAGAATGATTTAAGAAATCTAAAAATGTTCTTGAGACTCACATGGTGATGATACTAATAGTGATGATACTAACTCGTGTAGTAAACAAACGTGTTTGTATGTCAAAACTGTTTTTAGTGAGAGATCCATTTTGCTTGCATGTTGTGTATTTTAGGTTATAGGCATAGTAGGATTAAATAATTTGCTCTTTTCTTAAAGCATATCTATTTATTGAGACAACATGGTAACACAAGACACACACACACACACACACACCCACACACACTCATCATCCTCACATACACTCACTCTCACAAACACTCATCCTCACATACACTCACTCTCACAAACACACACTCATCACATACACTCACTCTCACAAACACACATCCTCACATACACTCACTCTCACACACACACACTCATCATCCTCACATACACTCACTCTCACAAACACACACTCATCATCCTCACATACACTCACTCTCACAAACACACACTCTCTCACACACACACACATCATCATCACATACACTCGCGACCCAACCATTCCCTGTGCAAATCTCCACCATGCTGATATTTTTTTTGCTAATATATTAAAGAGAAAGTTCACCTTCAAAATGCAAATTTTGTCTTGTACACGCCCTCTTTTCATTTCAAACCTGTATGACTTTCTTCCGCAGAACACAAAAGAAGAAAATGTTGGTAACAGAAAACCGTTGGTCCCCATTGACTTGCATTGGTTTTGTGTCTATGTAATAGAAGTCAGTGGGGACCAACGGTTTTTGGTAACCAACATTTTTCGAAATATCTTCTTTTGTGTTTTGCAGAAGAACAAAAATCACACAGGTTTAAATGACAACAGTGTGAGTAAATACAGAATTTTCATTTTGAAGGTGAACTATTCCTTCAAGAGAATTATGGTACAGTCCTTTATTTATTTTTTACTGATTTTTTTTATTCAACAGATGCCTTTTCAAAATAAACCCAGAGAAGGGATCCAAAATCGTAAAGAACACATCAAGAAATCAAAAGGCAGTCAGTCCAAAGGTTCTTTCACGGTTTAGCAAAATTGCAGACTATGAATGGATGGAGTAAAAATTGTCAAATACTACTCCATTATCTTATCTTAAAATTATTGGCTGTCACTGATTGAAACTACATGTGCTTCTGTTGTCTATTTGTTCTTTCATGACTCATCTGTTGACAAGACAATTTCATGGTAATAAGTGGTCTAGTTTTTAAGGCAGTTTATGAAATTTTAATTTTTGTATAAGTTGTAATTTTTATATTGTTGCACTTTTATATTGGTGAATTGTTGTAATGATTAACTAATTTTTCTATTGATATATTGTCTATTGATATATGGCATTTATGATCTAATTTTTTATTGGTTCATTACTGTTTAAAAACAAGTTATTTTTTTATTAAAACCTGAAAAACTCAACTTGAGGCAAATTATTTGAATCGGTGATCTTATTGGTACTTTAATGGTTTCTACATAAATTCCCACAATATGTAAGTGATCTTACGTGAGTGATTTAGATCTTAAATTTAACATTATAAAAGTCAAGAAGTACAAAATAATCTTGTGTAAAATAACAGTTAAAAACTGTATTTATAACTATGGAAAATTACTGTAATTTTATGTAACGGATATTTTCTGTTAATTTTACGGGTTTTTTCCGGCGCCCTAGCTGCCGGAAACTTTCCGTTTTTTTACGTTTTTTTTTTACAGTGTACTCTATAGGTACTCAAGATTAATATGAGATTCTGCGTTTGATACATCCGCTTTAACGTTTCAGCATCAATAAAAATTGACAAAAATTTACATTTTGTGCTTGTAAACTTTACGTATACAAATACCTACGTATAAACAATGAGACCAGTCCGAAATACAGCACTCAGGTGAACTTCTAAGCTCTCTTTATCCCTTTCATTCAAATACCAGCATTCATTTCTGTGGCATCTTTTTTTATTTCCCACATACTTGCTTGGCCAAGTCCTGTAGGTAGAGGCATCCTCAGACGTCCAGCAGAGTGTTTGAGTCGTTCAGCAAGTGATTTCTGAATGAGGTCCACGGTGCAATCCACATGCCACAGAGGGAGCTCTAGACCCCTCATACACACTAGGATATGACTTTTCTCCTCTGCCGTCAGCAAGCCCGTTTCATGAGCTACATAAATCATGAAAGCCATATCTATGTTCACAGCTTCTCCATGAAGCAGCGCTGGAAGTGTTTTCTGTATTCAAGAAAGAATTTTACAAACAGTTTTTAACTTATTCAAGCCTTTGACATGATATACAAGACATTATGTGTGTCTCTGGGGTTAATAGGGTCATTCCATGATTGAAGTTTAAATCTATGGGTAGTATCTCTTTATCACGAAACTTCTTCGTACTTTTAAAACGTTAACTGGTAAAGAACAGTTTTAACGAGGCCTAATAAATCACACCATTTCAAGTTCTGGACTGATGATATGGCCGAAGTCCACCAGTCTGTCCAGGTCATCCTCCCACAGGTTTGGGGCGAGTTCCTCCATCATGGTCTCTATGGCCAGTCTAGTAGAGACTCTCGCTGCATCTTTATTCATGTTTTCTATTGTTTCTTCTGATTCTTGGAAACTGGTGTCCAACAAATGTTTGCCATCATTCTCCAAAAGCTCAAACAGTCCTTTGTGTTTCATCAGCGCCATCTGTGGAAGATCACTGGCATTGGTGACACATAGATGAAAATACTCATGTACAGTGATGGGTTTCACAACATACATTACATTCGGGTAATTTAAAATTAAGTTCCCTAGCAAAAATAATTAAGTATAAATAAATAAGTGTACTTAAAGATTCGCTTTATGAAGGATACTCAAGTTCAAGTATAATTCTAAGTATACTTTATGCAGCAAGTATTCTAACATTGTAGTAGTACTTGTACTAATATAAGTACTATTATAAGTGTTTATTTCAATACTACCTGGGACTAAATTGACCAATGTTTTATTTATAGAATTATACTTTTAAGTATACTGTTATAAGCAAAAACGTATAGGCAAACTTTGCATACAACAAGTTTACATCTGCATTTTTTTGTTTATAGAGCAAGAAACTACCAGTGAAGTTTCATGTACGCTGGTAGTTTATTCGTTCAATATTCGTAGCACACTTTGAAGCATACACTTATAGTTAGTATTTGGGTAACGCTTTAGATTACGGCCCGCAACGTACTGCATAGTTAAACAGAATTTACAGTATAACTAATTGTAACAATAATGTACATCTACAGTACATATCTGTAGGTAAAGGGGAACAATATGCAAAGTTTGGGGAAGAAGTCAGAAAATTAAAAAAAACCTTTATACTTTAAGTATTTTAAAACTAAGGGGTAACTATTTTAATATTACATGGTATGCATGACCTGCAGTTTGCTATACATCAGTCTTAGCGTGAACACACACTACATTTTTGTAATTGCAATGTACCCATAAATAAGCTACTTTGGATATTAATTAAGTACGAGGTTCTTATTTCATTATTATAGCAAACACGAAATAAGGGGAAATTATGTGACAGCAAGAATGAAGCACGCAGTCTGTCAACTGTAAATTTGACTTTTGAGTTTTGACTTTAGGATTAATTTTTATTTGATTGATTTTAGGATTGTTGGTCACAAATCATTTATTTTAATTATGAGTTATTATGAGTTATTTTAATGAGTTTTAATGTGTAACGTACAAAATCAATGTTGATATTTTGAGTTAATATGGCATGCAGTTCCCTCATAAATATGTTCTCTCTTTATTCCCCAAATTTTACATATTGTTCTGCTTTATCTACAGATATGTACTGTAGAGGTACATTATTGTTACAATTACTTACGCTGTAAATCCTGTTTAATTATGTGGTACATTGCGGGCCGTAATCTAAAGCATTACCAGTATTTGCACTTAAGTAGTTTGCAAGTATACTTGTAGGTAGTGTACTTAACACAATACTTAGTTTACTTTTTGAATATTTTTACATACTATTATGTTCCTATTTAGGTATACATTTTTTATAATTGAAATATACCTTTAACTGCACCTTAAGTAGATTTGAGATAAATTCTTGTACAAATAAAATCACAATCATCTTCACAAATGCTTTATTTCCTTGAAGTATTCCACCCCAAAGCAGATTTAAGGCGGATGCACACTGTGCGATTTCAAATAATCCGTAATAATTGTTGCTTGTCACACTGTACAAACATTATCCCAGTTATATTCGCTATAAAATGGTTAGGTTTGGGGGTAGGTTAACGGGTCTTAAAATATAAATCGCTTATCGATACAATAATAAAAACACACTGATACAAATATCTTAATGATATAAAAGCTTTGTAAATATTTTACGTTTTGTAGCTAAAAATACGTAGCAATTTTTACGTTGTAATACGTCCAAATTTAAAGGGGTGGTGCAACAGTGTTTTATGAATTCTGACTTCTTTACAATATAAAGCTTCTCATGCTTAACATGGTCAACTTGTCAAAAAAACGAGTTGGACGTATCACATAGTATTTCTGTGATCGAACCACCCCCCTAGAGTTCGTACAGGTTTTTTCGAACATGAAATTCCCTTTCGTAACAACTTTCCTTAGTCCCTTATTGGACAATTCTCCCAGAAAAGCATGCCCGTGGGTCAACCAGCGAGAGTGGGACAAAGAGCATGCCCATCAATGCACTTCGTTTGTTGTACTGAAGTTCTGTGTTTGTTTGTTCAATGCATTTCAATGAGGAATATACTGTAAACGGTGGATATAACACTGGATTTGGAGATCGTTTGAAACTGATAGATGGCCGGGCCCAGCGCTAAAAGATGCCGGACATGAACTGCACCCGGTAAGTGAAACTGCGTCAAATTTCTGTGTTTTGTTGGCAATCGGAGCATATGTGCATAAACTAAACAACACGAATTTATAGTGAATCAACAGTTATGCAGGGATAATGCAATGATGTATTGTGTGCTCGTGCTGTAGTTCTGCCCCCCAACCCACCGCAAGGCTTCAGAGGCTCGCCTGTTTTCGGAAATAATCAAACAGTTGTATCTGTCTTTTATCAATTTGATCAAACTAAATACTCTTTGAATATACGAAGTATGCAAAACTACTCTTAAGGCGGATGCACACTGTGTGATTTCAAATAATCCGTAATAATTGTTGCTTGTCACACTGTACAAACATTATCCCAGATATAAGCCATGTCACAATGTCGGATCTCAGTTATCATTATTGACAGATTGTACGACAGCGGAGACCGAAAAACGGACATACGCAAGAAGATTCATCTGGAGTGTTGTTGCTAAACTATATCACTTAACTCTCATGTTTTAGAACAAAGTAGCTGTTTACCTGGCACTTGTATTTCCAGTGCTATCTCTCCTGCTTCCTTTCTTACCCTGTCATGGTATAGTGGTGAAGAAATATCACATTAACATTATTTTTCTCTCCATAACTCCAAAAGCTTTTATTTCTAGTGCACAGTCCACCTGGCTCTCTATCGTTGCTCTCTATCGCCCTCTGAAGGGCACCTCGGACTGAAAACAATCAAGATAATGAATCTGAAGGGTCGTTCCAACCCGAAGTGCTCATAACTGGTCACTTCGAAGGGCACTTTGGAATGACGGATTCCGAAGGGTACAACTGATGGGCACTTCGAGCTCCCATGATTCTTTGCATGGCGACGGCGCCTCCTTATGGGCACGGGATAATGACGCAGAAGGGCACTTCAAGAAACAGGTGTTTGGTCCCCTGCGTCCTTCAACACTTCAAAGCTCTCACTCCTCACTCCTGTCCTAAACCCTTCGAAGGGCTTAGGACAAAGGGATGAGCCCTTCGGAATGGAACAAAGGGGCTGACATTTTAACATATTGATTTGTTGTTGCCTTCGAAGTAATTGCATCATTGGGTATCAATTGCATCATTGCATCACTGTGCTCCCATTGGTTTATGATTTGACGGTCATCGTACGAGACACCACACTACAGGACAGTAGCTCAAAAATTCTGACACTGCCAGAATTTTATCGGAGGACAAATTTGATCACAGTGATCATTATCGGTTGTTGCCAAACCTGTCAAACTAGCGATTATAGACTACAGATTTTGGCCTAGGATTTTAGAAACCGTTTAGGATTTTCAACATTTGTCTGAGACGGACAAATCTTGGCCAAAATCTCACAATGTGCACCCGCCTTTATGTATTTATATTAAGACAGTAAAACTGTGAAAAAAGTATTTAATAGGTTACTCAATCAACAGAGTAAACACAACCACAAACCAAGTGTAGAATACTTTCAAGTAATAAGTATACTTAAGATTTCAGATAAATAAACGACAAGAAATGCATAATAATTTTATGCTGTGATATATCATGTACTGTGGTATATGTCAAATTTTTAAATAAGTGTTGACTACAGTACATATCTTTTGTGAAACTGACTCACTCTCATTCGTGCAGTAAATGTACCTTCAACATTTCAGCCATCCCGTTAGAAATATGGCGGCGTGGTAGAGTGCGCAGAAAAGTCCTGTCCAGGAACGTTGCCACAGGGGGTACGTATGACCCCAGCTTGTTTTTACAGTTGGCAAAGTTGACTCCATTTTTGGCCCCCACACTGGCATCAACATAAGCCAAAAGAGTAGTAGGAACACGAATATACGGAGTACGTCTCCGATACAGAGATGCGGCCAGACCCACAATATCAAGACATACCCCGCCGCCGCCGATGATTGGCTCTGTACGACGATCAATACCGAATTTATGGACCTCCTCCAAGATTTTGGTCACGAGTAGCATAGATTTGTTCTCTTCAGTTGTTGGCAAAGGCAGGATCTTGTAAATCACATTTCTTGCTTCAAAGTATGCTGCAACCTGTGAGCCATAAAGTTTGTTAACTGTATCATCGATTACGATGAATCGTTTTATTCCGTTGATGTTGGTTTTAAGAGCTTGAAGCTCAGTAGGATTAAAGATGTGGCCAAAAAGTAAGGTATCATTGCTTGCGTCCAGTAATCTTTCACATTGCATGACTCGATAGGTGAAGATGATGGGACTGACCACCATCCAGGTAACTCCATGTTCTGTAGGTGACTCATAGCTGTGGGGCCAAAGCATTTATAGTTTATTTACTATTGTAGAATAAAGTTGCCAATTAAATTTAATTTACAAATTTAAATAAAAACGTTTGGATTATTTATTGGACACGGAACCACAAATAAAAATCTAAAACAGTCAGTGGCGTGCAAGGGCGTCGCAAAATCCAGAGAACACTAAATTGTCCCTACCAATAATTTCGACCAAACAATGAATCTACACATACAATATATAACCTCTGATGTCCGTCTGTGTCTTATGTACTTATTATACTTATACTTATTTTAATCTACATTTATTTATCCAGGAATCATTTAATTGAAAAAAAAATGGATCCCGCGTTCTGTAAAAATAGCGCAGATTGTGATACACAAATCGTTAATTTTCCCGCCTCCGTAGCTCACATCGCTACTAGGACTGTATGATTGGCTTTGCCATCTCGCCAATGTAAGGCTGCAGCTGATTCGGTTGTACAAACTAAGTGCAAAAGCAAAGCTGTGTCTGTGTCAACAAGATGCCATGAGCACGCAGGCTACTGGTAAGAAAACATACTTACCAACAGTTTATTGACCAAAAATACGGGACAAGTTGTGTCACATATTGATTCAAGAACTGTGTTTTTCCCAATGCATTGAAATCCCCTATTAACCGGATGAGTTGCAAAGTTAAGCGTTAGTCTGTACTTGTTTACATCTATGAGCATAACTACAAATAGTTGTTGAATATCATGACAATCGACTGTTTCATAGTCCTTTATTAGCTAAAAATGCTTCTTAATAAGCATTTTTTTCCAAGTTAAGAAACAAATGATGTTTCTTTTGAACTGCTAGTGATTAGTTCAGCTGTGTGAGGGATGTTTTAGGCTATATAAAATCTATATCATTAACAAGATATACAATGACATAGTAGTTGTGAAATTCAGTACTGCCCCTGTCTCTCTTTTATCCAAGTAATTTGGTATTTCCATACAGTATTAATACCATTACATATGCCATGACAGAAGCTTAAGAAAAGAAGCACCCACCCGCCCCACGGTACACACATGCTGTAAACTAAGGTCGACTCCTAAAATAGAAAAGCATTTCAGCATGAAGCAAACACCTCACAAATACTGTAATCACAACTTCAAAAACCTCACGGAGCAAATTTCGAATGTGTTTTTTCTCCTTTATGTTCAAATAAATACGATTCAATAATGGTTAAGTCACCGGTCTAACAGTGAGGTTGAAGTGATATCAGTGTTTGCTGTAATTCATGTACGTACTCACAGTTTGGCATCTGAGAGTTGTCCTTTCACATCTTCACAGTCTGTAGTCCGTCTGCTCCATGTGTCATCTGCATGTATTAATCTGAATTCTGTCACATGATCAGAGACATGACGGATTCCTTCAGCGTGGGACATGATGAAGTTCAACCAGGAAGCTTGGCCACTTGCCTACTGTATTTGGGTCCTATAAAAGTAACTAAAGACACTGATGAAGTGTCAGAGGAGGGGGGAACTTTAGGCAAACTATAAATAGGTCGGGTACCTATTAACGGAGTGGTATGAGTAGAGAATAGAAAAATATGAGACAAGCTACTAGACCATGGGATCGATTAACATGTAAAGTTGACATTATTTTTACCAAAATGAACTGAATACATTACGGATCATTATTACTGTTCACTGCGCTCTGGAATACTTGATTCTGATTGGTCAGTTGGGACATTCCAAGGTAATTATTCCCTGATAACATCCAGAAAAGGTAACACAGCACTCATCCAGGGTTCTGGGGGTCATCTTGACCAGTGCAGTTTAATATTATACATAAATGAATTATAAATATGCAATTCCAATATGGGCAATTCCAGCTTTCTGGAATTTTAAGTCACCACTTGAAATATGAGCACCCAGAGAATGTATTTATTACTAATATATTGAATCCTCTGTTTAGATTTGCCTGTTTTTGAGAGATAACATACTTTGTAGGATTTCTGTGAATTAAAATGTACAAACCTACAGCAATAATACCCAACACGTGGAGAAGGGATGGCACAAAATAGTTCTTTCATTTTCATTTGCAAGAAATATACTGTTATGAATGTGACAATTCACTTACCTGACTATGGAAAACGATGCTCGAAAAACATAAATAATGCTTTAAAAACTTAAAAACCTTTTTCACATGGGTATTTAAACCACCAAATATTGATATCTGACCAATAAGTATGGTGAAAACCTTTGGTTCTGGAATTGTCCACTTGAGTTGATATTTACGAATGATTATTCTATATCTTGTGAGGATTGTATTTGTTACAAATAAGATCAAATACATTTTCCTATCCAATAATTTACTCATATGGCAATTATAACTGCATAATTCATGGGATAATACAGCCAAAATAGACCCTTTCGGAGTGATCCAAGACCCCTCTGTTCCACATCCAGTCTTGATCACCTTGTCTAGGTTTATTCTACAGTTACAACTGGCTAGAGATGTATATTATCCCTTATTGTTTTACATAATAGACCAGTGTGGGAAACATATTATTATAATTAGTGCTGTCAATCGATTAAAAAAATTAATCGGATTAATCACAGATTTTCTGTGATTAATCACGATTAATCGCACATAACAATAATATTTTAAAATATACTTTAACATTTTAATAATTTCACATTTAATCTTCAAATTGAAGTAGAAACAACATATTTCTTTAACAGCGTCATTTTATGAATGAAAGAAAACATTTTGATATTAGTACTGTAACTGATGTCTCTATTAAATTGATTATTTTAACATTAATTATAGCCATTCAACAATATAATTGAGAGCTATCATGAAATATACAGAAATTGAAGGAAGTTCTCAAACACTTTACAGTCTTTAATGCTAAATTATAAATTAAATTCAGAAGAATTCTCATTAAAGCTACAAAATCACATTGATTTCTTCTTTTATTTTGTTCTTTGATTAACATTTGTGACAGGAGTCACAGCAGCACGTTTAAGAGCGCGGCCCCTTTAAGAGCTGTCTCAGTACGCAGATCTGACCGTCACCGCACTCCCATTTACACAATTCTTTGCATTCATTTAAGATTTTATTTTACACTTTGAAGTCTTGCTTAAGAAAATGCTAGACAAAACGGGCTTAATGACATAATCTTGTATGGTTTTATCCATTCAAGCACGAAAGAGAACTTAACACGGATGCGCTGTCTGACAGAGATTCACCGTGTCGGTACACGATCCGGGATGCCTGCACGATCCGTCCGCGCATGCGCATAATGACGTAGTAGATAATTCTGTTTAGCGACGACACTGCACGATCTGTTCCACGCTTGAGCACCTTTGTACCGCGACTTTCACTACTGTCCACCTCTGGTCTCATGTCACTTCTGTGTGCACACTATGCGTTGAAATACTCTGTAACGTTTCCCCAGACTTGTTTGTAGTTCTTTCTTCATGTAAGTGCAGATAGTCTAGGCAGAAATGCATATTATGTTCCTTATTGTGTTCTGTAAACAGCAGGGATTATTCCTCATTTAGATTATATAGATAGATATATTAGCCTATATATAGACCCATACTAATACAAAACGAGTCGATTTAAGTTAACTAATATTAGCAGCTTTTAATAAAAACCGTCTTTGACAATACTACTGACCTCAGATCGAAACACAGCAAGTTAAGTAGGCCTAATGCCATGCAGCAATGAATCGCAAAGGGGAGTATGGAGGAAACTGAAGGTTTGCAGTGACAGACTCTCAAGACTCAGACTTTATTCCACATGTAACCAAAATCGTGTATGTTGTGGGAATATTTTTTAGATAAAAGTATGATTTAAATATCAATATAATCAATAAGTGTTTTCTTTCATTTGTTTCATTAAGCTGTGTGTTTTGGTCATGTGCTTTCTATTTCACTCAGTGGAAAGTTACTGGGGCAAACAAAGAAAACAGAGAAAGTTGGGGGTTGGAGTCGTAAATTATCTAGATAAACACACACACATACTAAATAAAGAGTCACAAAGAAAAATAAATGTTATGAATCAATCCACTGCATATGTTCTAAGTATAATCATGAGTTGTGATGTGTTTTAATGAATCATAGGATTAAGAAACAACGCTATATAATTAAAAACATTAGATGATTAAGTGTTTTCTTTTTACTAAAAGAATGTTAAGAATGTTGGTATGTTGTCCGGCCACAGGGAACTGTTTTTAGGAGACCGCTCCCCAAAAAGAAACTGTCCTGGAGAACATTCCTCAGGACTGGCGATTGACCACAGGATATACGTTTTGAAATGTTATTTTACAGGAACTAAGAAAAAGGACTTCACGGTGATTGGTGGAAAGGGAGCAAAAAGCAGAGGAGGAGTCAGAAGATACGAGCGACGTCACATACTTTATAAATATGGGTGTATTTGAATATTTTGGGTTGTTGGTTTTTAGGAGGTCGTCTGACAACCCAAAGCTTTGTTACAGCTTTTCACATCTGATAATAAAACCTCATATTACTTTTGAGCAAATTGTCTCTTCAAATTTCTGAACATGCAGGACTGCCTTTAAAGTCCAACAATGTTCATGTAACAACTCCTTTATTATTTTGGATTGGCAACCACGTAAACACATCGTAATGCATAGCGTAAGCTACATTTTAAAACATCAAAATAGACCCGCCATGAACTGTTAAATGAAAAACACAACGTAGCCTACAAAAATATGCCGCCAGTTGTGCCGTCTGGCCGTCAAGTGTTTCATCGCATGCTTCACAGATAGCACAATCCATCTGGTTTACGTCTATTTGACGTCTGCATTTACATCTGCAAGACATCTGCAATACATAGTTTGCTCATCTGCAATACGTCTCGGAGACGTCTGAACGTCTGTAATACGTCTGCTAAAGATCTGGAGATCTGCTGCTTAAAAACATCTGCTAAACATCTTAGAAAGAGCTGTTGTACATCCATTCTAAATCATAAACATCTTACAGACATCTTCTAGATGTCTATATGAAGTCTGACAGCAGACATCTCCGAGACGTATTGCAGATGAGCAAACTATGTATTGTAGATGTCTTGCAGATGTAAATGCAGACGTCAAATAGACGTAAACCAGATGTATGTGCGCTATCAGGGTTGATACCAATAGTGTAGGGAAACCGTGACGTTGTTTACTACGTCATTATGCGCATGCGCAGAACGGATCGTGCAGGCATCCCGGATCGTGTACCGACACACCGACGCAGCCTTCAGCCTATGACTGTTTACACCAGACTGGACCTCGCGTTGCGTTTTGCCGCGTCCCACAGTTTAGAAGCTGTCTATCTTCATTGAACGCGTCAAAGCAACTGTTTAAAATCGCACTTAAGTGGTTTAAAAGCCTGTACACGAAGAAGAGCGTGATTACATAATGTAACGCTAGACAAAGAATGTCAAAACAAACGGATGCTGCGTTAATTGCGTTAAATATTTTTCACGCGTTAATTTGAAAAAATTAATCGCATGCGTTAACGCGTTAACGTTGACAGCCCTAATTATAATACATTATATTAATATTAAGCAGAACTTGAAGTTTGATGTCATGAGTCTGTCAAGCTTTGGGACATGTTAGTGACAGTGCCGGTTTTATCCACAACATGATTTTGCCTCCAGATGGGGGTGATAAAAACCTGTAGTACAAACAAGTCCATACCATTTTGAAATAGCTTGAATTTGACTTTATTGTTTTCCAAACTTGTTGTAAAGGTACAAACACATTTTGCAAATGTATCCTCAATGTTACATGAAGCAGTTGAGTAGACAAGGCTAACCTAACTGAAAATGAACATGGCTGTTATTCATTTTGTAAGATTGTGTAATCGATATTTCATATCTGTAATATTTAATATTAATTGATAATTGATGTTATAAGACATATCAACAAATATTACACTCTTAAAAATAAAGGTGCTCAAAAGGTTCTTCACAGCGATGCCATAGAAGAACCATTTTTGGTTTCCCAAAGAACTATTCAGTCAAAGGTTCTTTAAAGAACCACCTCTTTCTTGCTTTTTATAATCTGAAGAACCTTTTTTTGCCACAAAGAACCTTTTTTGAAACAGAAAGGTTCTTCAGATGTTTAAGGTTCTTAATGAAACCATTTACACTGTTAAAAGTAAAGGTGCTTAAAAGGTTCTTCACAGCGATGCCATAGAAGAACCATTTTTGGATCCACAAAGAACCATTCAGTCCAAGGTTCTTTAAAGAACCATCTCTTTCTTACTTTTTTATAATCCTAAGAACCTTTTTTCACCACAAAGAACCTTTTTTTAAACAGAAAGGTTCTTCAGATGTTAATGGTTCTTTTATGGCATCGAAGAACCTTTTGAAGCACCTTTTTTAAGAGTGTAGACAAAAAAGTGTTCTTGTATGTCACCTTTATTTTTAAGAGTGTATTTAGCTGCATTCATCTGCTTAAACATATGACAACAAGCAAATCACGTTTGACGTTGCATGCGTTTGTTGTGTAAAAACACTCATTGTGTGTTTGCTTTGTCGACACCTTTTACACTACATTTCTTGGCCTCCTGCACCTGCACTTTAAGCTCAGAGAAGGCTTAATCTGTTTAGGAATCAAACACTGACAATCTCAGACAGTTCAGACTGTTAGCGGTAGCAGACTTCTGATATCTCCATAGCCAGCTCGAGTAACTCGCTGGTCTCGTGGCAGGAGTTCATTAGACCGCAGTCAAAATCCACATTACAGCTGCAGCAGTCTTTGGCTTTGTTCTGCTCGTTGGTGGCGTTGAAATACTTGTAAGAGGGGAAGCAACGGTTAAAGCCCCTCTCACAAGCATCCGGCAGCAGGGTCATGATGTCACAGAAGCGGCAGTAGAGACACGCCAGGAGCAGGGTTGCACAATCGTCTGCATGCGTAAAAAAAAGAGCAACAAAAAAACAGCCAGTCAGACACATCGCAATATTCCGACTGCATGATGTAATAAACGTGATGTCATAGAAATATTTTATAGCAGGGTAATCTCTGGGTGTTACCTATTTGTGAAAGAACAGTAACCACTATGTTCTGTGAAATTCAAGAAATGTAATTACACTCATAACACATCACAGAGAGTAGCGGAAAATCCCATTCTAGTGGTCGATCGATGTGAATTAATGCGTGAAAGTGCGAGTGAAGTGTTACTGCCATCAGAACATCACTCATCTGAACGCTTCTCACATACATTATTTAGTTTTGCAGACTTCCGTGCACCCGCTTAAGTGCAGGCAACCTTATGATGCTCTAATCCCAGTGAAAATGGCCCCAATCATCCAACCGTTCCAAAGCCACAAACATCTCAGCCTTTAATCGCCACACAATTCCCTAGAATTATAATATCGAGTTTGGCAAAAGACACACGAGGCCATCTCGCCACTTAGCAGAGCATTACAGAACTAATGTCACATATGGCCGGGAAATCTCTCTCTAGGCGTGTAATGACATTAGAGCTGTGTGTATGTGTTCGAGTTATGAGCAGAAATATTCCCCCGGTGAACTAATTCAATATGCATAGAAACAGCTGACCAAATATAGCTTCAGCGTGGAATGAGCACAAGTCTTCAATATATCGGCAGAAAAACATGGCGGTCTGTAAGCCGTTCTGTCACTCAGGGAATGCGTCTTAGCATAAAGTGTTGATGTAAGTGCTCTTAAAAGCACACACAATGCGTTCACAATGATATCTGAGCCTGGACAACAGAAATTAAACGTAATATACTTTTAAACAGCAACCGATTTTTGCGGCAATTGGTTATTACAGTGTAGCTGTACCTTATCATATGGTTTTTACTTCATTGTACAATATAAGAGGGAAGTTGGAATGACGGGTAAGGGTATAGGTTACAAAAAATGTAAACAAAAAAAATAAGAAACACAATATAGTGAACACAAAAAAACATCAAACCACCGTGTTAGGCAACAAATATTGTACTTAACTTGTGTCCCATTTAAACTTTAACACGTGATAATTGGAGTTTCAGTTTAACTTCAAGTGGCTGCGAATATGGTGTGTTTTATTATATTTGTTTGTACCCAGCAACTATTATATTCTTATAGCTAATCAAATTTAAATGTTAAGGATACGATTTACAAAAATGACTATTTTTGAGATTTAAAATAGGTGTTTGCATGGGCGTAGAATATGCGAGGAGGCATGTACTTGCATGTAATGTAAAGCACCCCCTGCACTTAATAGGGCACTTGACATCTCTGTCCTCCCACTTCAGAAAAGATGGCTACGGTTTTTAATTTTATATTTTTATTTTTGTAGTAACACTTTCCAATAAGATTACATTTTTAACAGGTACCCACCTTAGATAAGATGAACTAAGCATTAAGAATATTCATCCGCACTGAATAATATTGATCTATATTATTAATATCTAGAGATGTACCGATACATGGGCCAATAATCGGTATATATCGATAAGAGCGTATACTGCTTTACAATATCAGCTATTGGCCGATATGAAAATGTTAAGAAACATCACCAGTTTGATGTTCAGTATTGATATAGTCATTATATGAATGAATAACATTCAGAAAGAAAAGGAACATTATTTTAATCTCCAGAATCCACTCTGAATAACTGTGGAGAAATTTAATATCGATTCATCTCAAATATGAACTAATACAATGTTGCTGTATTTGTTCAAATTTGCTAAGCACAGTGAACTAACATGAACAAACAATGAACAGCTGTATTAATATTAACTAACATAAACATTAACAAAGATAAATAAACACTGTAAACATCTGTTGTTCATTGTTAGTCTATATGTTGGCAAAAACGGTAATGTTACTGAACGAGAAGTGTTTACATTTTTCTTAAACTTTTTACCAACCCCCAAATAAAATACCTGTCGCATGAGATTTCTTTAGCAGCCACTACTACTAATACTGCAACAAAAGTATACACTATATGAATAAAGTGCAGTACCTGCAGCATCAGGCTGATAGGACTCAAATGATGCGAGCGTGCTGCTGTCCACACTGGGCTTTCCACACGAGCAGAGCGACGCGACCGATCCTCTCCATTCACTCTCTCCTGAAGACTGGAGCTCATCACCAGGGTCCACGTCCTTCTCTGAGATAGTGCTCAACCTTCTCACCCCACTCACCACAACTTCACTCATTTTGCATCCAGCAACAGGAAAATTCACTCCCAAACATGAAATAATTATTATTCACCCCTGAGCTAAATCACGTGGAGAAAAAGACACTGCGTACGATTTGGTGAGAAAAAAGGGAAACTATTCTTCGACTGGTTCAGTAGCCCTGCCTCCTGAAACCATACTGATTCCAGCAGCATTCTGCACCGAGTATCTTCAGACGTAAATAACCTGTGTACGGAGTAAATTATTAAGAACATCAGGCATACAGTATGAGGAAATAATGAGACCCTAGAGATCTTCCGTTGCTTCAGCGTTTGAGTGAGAGCGGGATGAATTCATAGGTCAAATATGTTTACATTAAAGGAGTAGTACACTTCAAAATTTGCTCCCATTGTCTTTCCATAGGAGGAGTAATCATTTCTATGGAAAGTGAATGGGGGCAAATTTTTTTTAAACCTTTAAATATTTACAGTCATGACATTGCAGATAAACTGTTTGGTGGTAGTTGCAGATTTTCCTAAAGATGCTATTGCGTGCTGAAATTCTTGCCATGTCTGCAGCTTGTATAATACAAAGGGTGGAGCTTGGGCGCTTTTCTGCATTACAAGACATGGACAAGAAATTGAAAAAAGACATTACAAAATGACTCATTTTAATGACAAAAATGCTTTTAATTATCTCTACAAACGTCATGCGTAAAACATTATATCAACTTATTTCTCTCAGTTTTCTTAGAGAAAACTTCTTACATTTCACTGCAATTAAAGTTGAGGAGTTTTAATATAAAAATAATCATTTAACCAAATCATGTTTGGACCAAAATCCGTTTTTAAAACACCAAAGCCCACATGATACAAAATGCTTATGTTTGCGAAGGATTCAAATGAGTCATTTTCATTACATTAAAAGAGCTTGAACTTGGTACATTATGGTCCTAATTCAACTCTGAAAACATATTGCACATAAACACAGTTATTAGTTAAATGCCCTTATTTTAGTTCTCATGGCATCACAGAGCCAAAATAATATTCGCTCGATTGCAAGTCACCTCGTGCACAGTGTTAGCCGTCTGACTGAAATCTTTTGTACTTTTTCAAGCAGAAACACTCAGAACAGGTCTACGTTGTTCAACCTCGATATTATAAATATGCTTATTCTATGTGCTTTTTTCACTGATAGATTCAAGTATTGACTGAGCTGAATGAAACACGAACACAGAATGCACTCATAAAAATAAGACATCTTTGCCATTAAAGTA
Source organism: Triplophysa rosa (assembly GCF_024868665.1). NCBI lineage: Eukaryota > Metazoa > Chordata > Actinopteri > Cypriniformes > Nemacheilidae > Triplophysa > Triplophysa rosa. The sequence continues at coordinate 85,459 of NW_026634243.1, forward strand.
AACAAACCACAAACAAAACACAATGGGGTGAATTTGCATAGGACCTAATCAACTTTTTTTTCTAAGTATGTTTTTTCAAAACTGATTTCTTACACCAGATACAAACTCCGATGTCTAGAACAGTGCACCTGGCATTAAAAAACCCAACATTACTTTCACGCTGAAATCACAGCAACATTAAATAATTCCCTTAATAAATCACTACCACAGCAGATCTGTCAAAAGTGATGCCAAGTAGTGCCATCGTGAACAACCCAAGCATCCGTGGGCTGACGTTTCAGCGGAGCAGTTTTTCATTGTGAGGGAGGTGAGGTTTAGACCACGTTATTCCTGAGGGCTGGTGGACGGAGGTGTTGGCACCGCAGTCAATGTAGCGGTAAGCTTCCAGTGTGTTCTGCGCGCTCCGCACCATGTACGAGGTTTTCACTGAGGTCCTGTGGTAGATGAGAAGGACGGTCAGAGAGGAGTTTTAAGCCGTGATGCTGTATGTACTGTTTCACAACAACTGCTAAAACTGTCCTAAGGTTTCAGGTCTTTTCAATATTTTACTGTTTCGGATTACAACAGAACACAATAAAGGAAGTGAAAGGGTAGTAATGGAAGGCGACTAAAAGGTCAAACTTACTGCATGAAAACCACAATGTTGTGGACCTTGATGCTGGCCATACTGCAAAAGGCACTGGAAATAACAAACAAAAGTGTAAATGGATGAACTCAAATGCCCCTAAATTTATTTGACTGCATGACATTAGACAGCAAATATAAGCCAAAGTGCCATCTTGGTTTTATTAAAAGTGTGCTTGTAATATCTTTGATCTGATGTATTTAAGATATCAACTTTTTTACATTTACCGTCTAATGCGATTTATTAAATGATACATTTCAAGTGTTTTAAGTGCCCAAATGGTAATATATGATTCATTGGATGAAAAAAAAAAAGTCATGCTTAAAGCGGTCATATGACACGGCTAAAACGAATATTATCGTTTGTTTTATATGTAATGCAATGTGTATACACGATTTAAGGTTAAAAAACGCTGTTTTTTCCACATACCGTGCATGTTTGTATCTTCTCTTTGCCCCGCCTCTCTGAAACACGCAGATTTTTTACAAAGCTCATGGCTCTGAAAAGCGAGGTGTGCTATGATTGGCCAGTTAACCAGTGCGTAGTGATTGGTCGAATACTGCAAGTGTGACTGAAATGTAACAACTCTTACCATATTTGGAACATCAGGTTCCTCTTCAATTGTAGTGACAGGTATGTCCACCTTACTCGAGTATACATTTGGGCAGTCTTAGTCAAATCATACCACCAAATGACGTGGATTTGTGGGGGTGTGGTTACACGAGGCGTTTCAGGCAGGTCTGGGTGAGCATTCGCTTTTAGATAGAATGCATCTTTTGTTCAGAAACTTTAATTTATGCAATTTTACATGTCTAATACATGCATGAGCAACTTATAACACACCAAAGACACAGAAAAACACGTATTCGTGCCATATGACCCCTTAAACAGCAAAAACATGATCACAGTATTATTGCTTTCAAAACAAGAACACATTCTGAACAAAGTGATACTCACTAAACATACGACAGGCTTCCACCAATTTCCATGCTAACAGTGAAGTTGACCTGCATTTAAAAACACGTTACAAAACTGACGTATACCAAAGGATGAAATCTACACTGGATGGTGAGCGAATCATACCCGTCTCTGGCTGAGAGGCTGAATGTGGATGACATTGTCAAGCTGTTGTGATCCAATGACGGTCTTCATGTAAAGCACCTGACAGCTGACACTGTCCACCCACATCGTGAAGAAGTTTGAGTTGGTGAAGTTTAGGGAGCTCTGTTAAATCACAGTCAGAACAGAGCGTATTTAGCATCTGCGGTTTTATAACATCAAGGCAAAAGCAATTAGGATTAATTTTATGTTATCAAAGCTGCGTCACTTTCGCCTCGCTATCGCTATCTCTGAAACAAAATTGCAGGTTACTCATTCCCCCCACAAAAATGTAACCAAGAGGTCATTGTACAAATCATTATTATAAGGATAGAAAAGCTTTGTGAATCGGGGTAGGGTAAGAAGAGTTTCAAGCATTCATTTATCTAATTTGCTTGTTTTTTTAAGTTATGTTTTAGGGGCTTTTTAATAGAACAATATTATATTAATAAACAGTATTATATAATATGTTTCTGCACCCAAACAGCCTTGGTTACGTGATTAGAGAAATGTTTTTATAGAAGCTGAATATGTTATGTCTTCTGATGAAAGACTATGAACAACAAGGTTTTAAAAGAACTCATATAAGTAACAAAGCAGATCACCGTCATGTTGATGAGCACTTTGCTGTTGTTTCGGTCAAAGTGCACGGTCACGGAGCGAATGCCATCGTCGACGACCAGCATAGGACGAGGAAACATGAAGAAGGCCACCAGTGATGATGCCAGGAGGCACAGAATCACTGACAGTACCACATACGACTTCCTGCAAACAGCGTTGCACAATCATTACCATACTGATGTCTGGGTAAAGCATGATAAAACATACACACAATTAACGGAATAAATAAATATTACATTTTATTAAAGGGATAGTCCACCCAGAAATGAATTCTGTCATCATTTACTCACCCTCGGGATGTTTAAAACCTGTATAAATTTCTTCGTTCTGGTGAACACAAAGAAAGATATTTAGAAGAATGTTAGCAGCTGAGATTTCTAGGGTAGTCAAAAAGTGGTAGTCAAAGGTGCCCCAAAACTGTTTGTTTTCCTAAATTCCTAAAAATATCTTATTTTGTGTTTAACAGAACAAAAAATAAATACTATAATTTTTCCTACTATGGTAGTCAATGGTGCCCCAGAAATCTCAGTTGCTAACATTCATCCAAATATCTTTCTTTGTGTTCAACCACACAAAGAAATGTATACAGGTTTAAAAGAACATGAAGGGGGGAGAAAATCATGACAGAAATTTGTATTTTTGGGTGGACTATCTCTTTAACATTGAGCGCTGATCCGTTCTAAGCACGGTCGGGAACGGTTACAGTTATGTTTCATCATCATCAAATCTAACGCAAGTAAATTATGGATTACCTCAGGGATCGGTTTTAGGACCCTTGCTATTCTCCATATACATGCTGCCCCTTGGAAACATTATTAGAAAACATGGAATTAGCTTCCACTGTTATGCAGATGATACTCAGCTATATATCTCATCAAGACCAGATGATTCCTTCCAACTATCCAAATTGGCAGAGTGCATCGACGATATAAAGCATTGGATGACTTGTAATTTCCTTCTTTTAAATTCTAATAAAACAGAAATATTACTTATCGGACCAAAGACACGTGAGCAGAATATTTCGGATTATGACCTGCAAATTGAAGGCTGCACTGTTACTCCAACAAATACAGTTAAAGACCTTGGCGTTATATTAGACAGCAACCTGTCATTTAAAAATCACATCTCAAATGTCACAAAAACAGCCTTCTTCCACCTTAGAAATGTTGCCAAATTGCGAAATATTTTATGTGTGGCTGACGCAGAGAAGCTTATTCATGCATTTGTGACCTCAAGACTTGACTACTGTAATGCACTGCTTAGTGGTTGTCCTGCAGCATCAATAAACAAACTACAGTTAGTTCAGAATGCAGCTGCCAGAGTTCTAACCAGGTCCAGAAAATACGATCACATAACCCCAATGTTATCAACCCTTCACTGGTTACCCATTAAGTATCGTATTGACTTTAAAGTTCTTTTAATTACTTATAAAGCCTTAAACGGTTTAGCCCCTACCTACATAACAGAGCTTCTACCACACTACAACCCATCACGCTCTCTAAGATCTCAAAACTCCAGACTTTTGATAACACCTAGAATAACTAAATCCACCAAAGGGGGTAGAGCTTTCTCATACGTAGCACCTAAACTCTGGAATAGCCTCCCCGATACTATTCGAGGGTCAGACACACTCTCCCAATTTAAATCTAGATTAAAGACACATCTTTTCAGCCAAGCATTCACTAATACATAGCTAATGAACAGCAGCTACGCTAATTATTCTCTTTCTGTTTCTGCCCTCGCCTCGGGATGCCCATCCCGAGGTAGGGAGAGATTCCGCCAGGCCCAGATGAACGTCATATGCCCATCCACAACTAGAGATTACGCCAGCTACATCGGAAAATCCCGTGCCATCCTCCTGCGAGAGCCTGCGGACTGACTGACCATCCAGCTCCATCCAAGGCAATTCCATCACCACCCAAGAAAAAGGCGACCATCTGGCCGGCCCAGCTCAGACAATTCCATCCCCAACCGAGAGCAAAGACGGACTACCTGTCACATAAATGCTAAATTTACAATACTTGGTATTTAATGCTAAACTTACATCACACGACAGCAGTTTGAAGTTATGGCTGCACTCAGTGACTTTGATTGGAGGTAGCTGGGTGGGTGTTGTAGGGAGTGGGGGGGCTTGTTGGTTGTGGTTCGGGGCGTTTCATTTGTTGGGACTGTGTGGATCTGGTCTGGTTGGTCTTGTTTTGTGGTCGATGTCGGACAACAGAGGAATAAAGTTAATTATGCCATTACTACTTTTCCCTGGTTGTTCCTCTGTTGTCTGTTGTTGATCGCGGAATGAGACCGGGTTGGACCTGCACGGTTTCGGCGGGTGGGGCTTCCTGGGTCGCGGCTCGTGGGCTCTCCCTGTTCTTCGTGGACGTTGCTCGGTGGCTTTGGTCGGGGTCACTGAGTGCAGCTATGACACGTCAGAGGAGATCTGGCCCTCCCGGCTGAGCCTGGTTTCTCCCGAGGTTTTTTTTTCTCCATTATTCAGCATTGGAGTTTGGGTTCCTCGCCACAGCAGAGCAGTGCAGTGTTGGCTTGCTCACCGGGAGACTGCATTTATTTATTTATTTATTTATTTATTTATTAGATATTATTTATTATAATGATCTTGCTTGGTCTATAAACACCATGCACTGTGCTGTGTTTTACCTTTCTGTGTTTTTCTTATTTGCTCCTGTAAAGCTGCTTTGGAACAATGCACATTGTGAAAAGCGCTATATAAATAAAATTGAATTGAATTGAATTGTTTCCACGTGAGCCTGGCTCGACACGGCACAATTACAAACTGTTCTCGGCTCGGAATTTTTGGCTTGTGCTGAATCGTGCTAATAGAATGCGTGCAGAGACGTTATAGCTCAGTCTCTTGTGTTACCAAGGCAACTTGTGACGCGTTTGTGTTTACATTCTAAAGATTTCCGTTATCAGCCCTGCGGTGGAAAATGAACCATTTACGTACCGGCTGGCCTGGATCGGCACGGAGTGGAACGATAAAGCAACAAGAACTATTAAGCAGGATGGTGGAAAAGCGCTCACTATGCCTTTTTGAAAGTGCAAAAAAACACCCGAAACTTGCAAGGATGCTCATTTCTAAACAACAATCAAAATGAACATGTTATGACACATTGCCAACTTTATCTTAAAACCAGATGATTACATCAGCATTGACACTCACGTTCTCCTGGGCTGTAACCTTTGATCGCTGTAGGGGATGAGAGCAACCAGCTCATTCACTTGCCCTGAAAGAAATCAAAAAGGCAGATATCTCTATGACCCCACCACCTTAACTGATAGCAAAGAATGTCTAGTGACTGATAACCTTATTACACAACCATACTAGATGTCAGAATTTGCATGCCAATCCCAAGAAAGCCTCACATACCACATATGAAGCTATATTGTAGATGATTGATTCTACCTGATGGAATGCGTCCAGACCCCTGGCAGGTAGGGCAGGTGATGCTGTCACGACCTGTGAACTCCACATATGGGAACTGGGCAATGTCCTCCTGTCTGTCCAGCCCGTCCAGAGAGTCATCGCCACCCAACAGAGTGTCCTTCTGTCCGGTCCTGCCATGATTCAGGCCAGACAGGAGCGAGCGCCCGTGCCGGCACACAGACGCACCCATGAGCGGCCCACACAAACTCCAGCCTGAGACACGACTATCAATACACACATAAATAGGCAACATGCTTACTATTTCATGGGCTCAAAAGTTTGCCTGTTCATAGGATGCCTTATTTATAAGTTGTGTAGAAAATGTCTTCCTTTAATATCACTTCTTGATGCATTAATTCACGTCAAGCTGTTTGCTTATAATGGACTTCCACAGGGAAGAAAACGCTCAACGTGCAATTATTCACTTTATCTGTAAAATAAGGGCTCGTTCTTTTGACAGCAGCTAGTGTTAATCACAACGAAGGTTTGACAGAATTGTGGGGTTCACTGATCGCTGTTTAGGTACGTTGAGCGTTTTTCCACGTTTTAGAATGACACTGACTTTACGAACTTGAAAGTAAAACTGCAGTTAAAGCTACTACCGGCATGCATGCGTGTAGATTTGAAAGGGCGAATTCAATCGGCAGAAACTTTGACTCGGTTGACACTTACCTTTAAACTGAAAACACACAGATGCAGCTGCTGTCCGCCTGTATTTCTCCGCTCTCTCTCGCCGCTATTGATGTGTTCACGTGATCGTTCTTTTGTTTTTATACTGCCACCTGCTGTTGTGGAAGTGTCCTGCGCTCTGACCGACTGTACATTATTACACGACCGCTTACCAGTCAGATACAACTACTAGACGGGACAAGAGTCAAATAAACATAAATGTTCAGTTCATAATATAAATTTGTATAATGTATAGTTTAGTTCCTTACACAAAAGCACGTTCAGGAGAGCACTTCTTCGTCTTCTGCATGTAAACACAGAGTTGCGCTTCCGCGTTGTGAGTCAGAGCGCCGGCATCCAATAGGGGCAAGCCCCATGCGGCGTTCGGCGCACAAACCTGTCTACTTTTGACACATTCAATGCATAGAGTGCTGCCTACGTATTTCCGGTAAAGTCTCAGGGGCGGGAAAGCTTCCGGGTTGTATTCACCCATAGCAAATGTGCTTTACCAGCGCTCGTTTTGGGGGGAATTAACGTGTAATATAGATTAGTGAAATACATCGTATTGTTTAAATACTATATATTAAATATGTAATGGTGCTATAATACAAAACTTTAGTTTAGTCATGACCTGCAGCGTTTAAATACAGACGTGACTGTGGTTCCGTCAGGCTTGGCTGTCCCCCGTTTTATGAAGCTTCACAGAGATGTAATAATGTTCCGAGCATGGATTTACTTCATTACACGTAAGGATTTAAACCTTAACTGGTACTACAGTTTGTTGTCATCACGTTAAGAGTGCAGATGTGATTGAGCCACAGCACGTCAGCTACTGATGATCATATGGTCTATTGGTGAAAGCGCTAGCGTTAGCTAATGCTAAAGAATAAACGTAACACTGGATACTAGGGATGTAACGATTCACTCAGCTCACGATGCGATGCGCGATTCTGATCTCACGATGCGATTTATTCACGATTTATTTTTAAAAAATGAGTTGAAACAAATTAGAAATGAACAACTTCCCTTGCATGCCTTCTTAAATGCTTCACGTTTCTTTGCATAATAAAATAATGTTTTATTTCAAATAACAAAAGTAAACTGCGATTTTATAACAAATTAATAATAGAAAAAGTCTCTTTAATATAAACAAANTAAACTCACATGGTTTAAATGCTTGAGCAGCAATTTAAACCCGACCATTGGTTTGCTCCTTATTAGCGAATAATAACAATAACAACAAATTAGGCTTGCTGAACGGAGCTAGCTAACTTCAATATAAGCTAACTCTATTAATAGAAAGAAATTCAAGGCACTTCTTCTGGTCCAAAAAAGTTAAAAATCCTTTATTCACTTCACTGCACACTGATGCATTTGGGCCTTCATCAGTGTGTGTTTAATTGTAACTGTTATATATAATTAGTCAGTGAAGTTGGGAGAAATCAAAAGAACTGTTACAAGGGGACCTAAAAAATATACAAATATCAAATAATCAACTACAATAATCATACTATTAATGATTACTAGTAAAAGCTAAGTGTAGTTTAAGTTATATCAGCTGAAGGGTAACTCAACATGGAGCATTGCATTATTGTGTGAGCTCTAGACGATGACATTTTCTCTCGGATCATCGTGGTTCACCCACAACTTCACTGTAATGTGTCAGTAATAACAATATAACTTTGCCTAAAGTTACTGCACATAAAGTGTCCTTTAAATCTGGGATGAGGAACCCCAGACGCATGTTATATGCATTTTAACTGTCATACAGGAAATTGGTCAATCTTGCATTTTTATTAATTTACCTTAAGTATTTATAAGAAAAAGGGAACCTCTCACTATTGGGGTTACCCTTTTTAAACCTTATTTTAACATAACTACTCTACACTACATAAATAACATTTTCTGTTCTCACTTGCAGATCCTGTCAAACAAGTCACCTGTCCGAACATATACACCTGATTTACTGAACCCAAAGGCACTTTTAAGAGCCAGCCTATCTATCTATCTGTCTGTCTAACTATCTATTTCTCTGACAATGCCAGGGGGGTCTACAAAAAAGATTTGTCCCTTTTGTCAGTGTATTTTATATTGTGCACAGAAGATCTGTTTGAATTGTAAAAAGGAGCAGCCTCTGAAGCAGCGGCTCAAGAAGAAGCTTCAGAGGTTTGATGAGAAGCGAGAGGAATGGGTGGTAGTTCATAAGAAGAACCACAACATTGCATCCATCATGGATGAAGCAATTGTCATGGTATGTACAAATTCTTACATGACATTACACTGTCGGGTTGAAAATTGAAGTCTCAAACCAAAAGAGATGTTTTATTTAAAAGCGGAGGCTCATCCAAACCTGCCCAAAACACCTCGTTTAAA